>NW_028270171.1:4378470-4533470 GCF_037043375.1 Chiloscyllium plagiosum
TGAGTTTGGGTGAGTATGTTTGTGTGCGTGTGAGTCTGTGTGAGTGTGTGTGAGTTTGTGTATGTGTGAGTGTGTGAGTGTGTGTGTGTCTGTGTGAGTGTGTGTATATGTGTATGTGTGACTGTGTGTATGTGTGCGTGTCTGTGTGAGTGTGTGTTTATGTGTATGTGTGACTGTTATAAATGTGTGACTGTGTATGAATGTGTGAATGTGTATGTGTGTTTGGGTGTGTGTGTGACTGTGTGTGTGTGAGTATGTGCATGTGTGTGAATGTGTGTGTATCTGTGAGTGTGTGAATGTGTTTCTGTTTGTGTGAGTCTGTGTATGTGTGTGTCTGAGTGTGTCTGAGTGTGTGTGTTGGAGTGTGTGTGTGTGTGTGAGTGTGTGAATATTTGTCTGTCTGCCTGTGTATGTGTGTGTCTGTCTGAGTGTGTGTGTGTTTGTGTATGTGTGAGTGAGTGTATGTGTGCGTGTGTGTTAATGTGTGAGTGTTTGAGTGTGGGTGAGTTTGTGTGTGAGTGTGTGCCTGTGTGTGTGTGAGAGAGTCTGTGTATGTGTGTGTTTGTGAGTGTGTGTGTGTGAGAGAGAGAGTGTTTGTCTGTGTGTGTGAGTGTGTGTGTGGGAGTCAGTGTGAGTGTGTGTGTATCCTTGTGAGTGTAGGTGCGTGACTGTGTTAGACTGTGAGTATGTTTGTGACCGTGTGAGTCTGTGTGAGTGCATGGGTGTCTGTGTGTGAGTATGTGTGAGTGTGTGTGTGAGTTTGTGTGTGTGTGTGTTGAGTGTGTGTAAGGTTGTGTGGATGTGTATGTGTGAGTGTGTGTACGTGTGCATGTGTATCTGTATGTGTATGTGTGAGTGTGTGTACGTGTGCATGAGTGTGCATGTGTGTGTTTGTGTGTGAGTTTGTGTGTGCGTCTCTGTGTGTGTGTGCATGCGAGTGTGTGTATCTGTGAGTGTGTGTGTGAGTGTGTGTACATGTGTGAGTGTGTGTGTCTGTCTGAGTCTGTATGTCTGTGTTGGGGTGTGTGTGTGAGTGTGTATGTGTGTCTGAGCATATGTGTCTGGGTGTGTGTGCGTATGTGTGTGTGTGTCTATGTGTGTGTGTGTTTGAGTTTGTGTGAGTGTGTGTGTGAATTTGTGCGTGTGTGTGTACGTGTGTGAGTGGGTGTTGAGGTGTGTGTTAATGTGTGAGTGTTTGAGTGTGGGTGAGTTTGTGTGTGAGAGAGTCTGTGTATGTGTGTGTTTGTGAGTGTGTGTGTGAGAGAGAGAGAGTGTTTGTCTGTGTGTGTGAGTGTGTGTGTGTGAGTCAGTGTGAGTGTGTGTATATCATTGTGAGTGTAGGTGCGTGACTGTGTTAGACTGTGAGTATGTTTGTGACCGTGTGAGTCTGTGTGAGTGCATGGGTGTCTGTGTGTGAGTGTGTGTGTGAGTTTGTGTGTGTGTGTGTGTGAGTGTGTGTAAGGGTGTGTGGATGTGTATGTGTGAGTGTGTGTACGTGTGCATGTGTATCTGTATGTGTATGTGTGAGTGTGTGTACGTGTGCATGAGTGTGCATGTGTGTGTTTGTGTGTGAGTTTGTGTGTGCGTCTCTGTGTGTGTGCATGCGAGTGTGTGTATCTGTGAGTGTGTGTGTGAGTGTGTGTACATGTGTGAGTGTGTGTGTCTGTCTGAGTCTGTATGTCTGTGTGTTGGGGTGTGTGTGTGAGTGTGTATGTGTGTCTGAGCATATGTGTCTGGGTGTGTGTGCGTATGTGTGTGTGTGTCTATGTGAGTGTGTGTTTGAGTTTGTGTGAGTGTGTGTGTGAATTTGTGCGTGTGTGTGTACGTGTGTGAGTGGGTGTTGAGGTGTGTGTGTGAATGTGTGTGTGTTTGAGTGAGTGTGTGTGAATCTGTGTATGAGTATGTGTGTGAATGTATGTGTATGAGTGTGTGTGCGTATGTGTGTGTGATTGTGTGTGTGTTTGTGTGTGTGTGGGTTTGTGTGTGTGTGAGAGTGTGTGTGTGAGTGTGAGAGAGAGAGTGTGTGTATGTGTGTGTTTGTGAGTGTGTGTGATGGTTGGGTGTTTGTGTGTGTGTGTCTGCGTGTGTGTGAATGTGTGTGTGAGTGTGTATGTGAGTTTGTGTGTGTGTGTCTGTGTGTGTGTGTGAGTCTGTGTGAGTGTATGTGTATGTGTGTGCATATGAGAGTGTGCGTGTGAGTGTATGTGCGCCTGTGTGAGTGCATGTGTGTCTGTGTGTGAGAATGTGTGTGTATCTGTGTGTGTGAGTGTGTGTGAGTTTGTGTGTGTTGAGTGTGTGTGCATGTGTTTGTGCAAGTGTGTGTATGTGTGTGCATGTGTGAGTGTGTCTGTGTGTGTGCATTGAGTGTGTGTGTGTGAGTTATGTGCGTGTGTGTGAGTGTGTCTGTGTGTATCTGTGTGAGTGTATGTTTGTTTCTGTGTGTGAGAGTGTGTGTGTATGTGTGTGTGTGAGTGTGTATTTGTGTGTCTGAGTGTGTGTGTGAGTCTGTGTGTGTTGGAGTGTGTGTCTGTGTGAGCATGTGTGTGTGAGTGTGTGTGTGTGAGTGTGTCAGTGTGACTGTGTCAGTGTGACTGTGTGCGTATGCCTGTGTCTGCATATGTGCATGTTTACGTGAGTGTGTATGTGTGTATGTGTGTGCATGAGAGTGTGTACGCGCTGAGTGTGTGTGATTGTGTGTATGTGTGATTGTGAGTGTATGTGTGATTGTGAGTGTGTGTGTGTGTAAGTTTGTGTGTGATTGTATGTGAGTGTGTGTATTCGTGTGTGATTGGGTGCGTGTGTATGTGAGTGTGACTGTGTGTGTGCATATGTGTGTGTGTGAGTGTGTGTGTGAGTGTTTGTGTCTGTGTGTGAATGCATGCATGTGTGTGTGGGGGGTTGTTTGTGTGCATGAGTGTGTGGGTATGTATGTGTGTTGGGGTGTGTGTATGAGTGTGTGTGTGTTGGGGTGTGTGTGTGAGTGTGTGTGTGTGATTGTGTGTGTGTGAGTGTGTCTGTGTGTGACTTTGTATGAGTGTTTGCGTGTGTGTGGGTATGTTTGCCTGAGTGTGTTAATGTGTGTGGCTGCGTGTGTGTGAGTGTGTGTGTGTGTGAGTGTGTGTGAGTGCGTGTGAGTGTGCGTGCGTGTGTGTGAGCGTGTGTGAGTGTATGCGTATGTGAGTGCGTATGTGTGCATGAGTGTGTGTGTGTGAGTGTATGCATGTTAGTGTGTGTGAGTGTGTGTGTGTGAGTATATGTGTGTACGTGATTGTGTGTGTGAGTGAGTGTGTCTGTGAGTGTAAGGGTGTGTGAGTGAGTGTGCCTCTGTGACTGTGTCTGTGAGTGTGTGTGTGAGTGTGAGGATGTGTGGGTGAGTGAGTGTGCCTCTGTGAGTGTGTGTGAGTATGTGTATGTGTGTGCGTGTGAGTGTGTGTGAGTGTCTGTGTCTGTGTGTATGACTGTGTGTGTGCATGTGTGTGCATGTTTGCGTGAATGTGTGCATGTGTGAGTGTGTATGTGTGTGCGTGAGAGTCTGTGTGTGCATGCGTGTGTTTGTGCGATTGTGTGTGAATGAGCGTGTGTGAGTGAGTGTGAGTGTTTGTGTCTGTGTATGAATGCATGCGTGTGTGTGGGTGTTTGTTTGCATGTGTGGGTGTGTGAGTGTGTGTGTGTGCGTGTGATTGTGAGTGTGTGTGTGACTTTGTGTGAGTGTTTGCATGTGTGTGTATGTTTGCGTGAGTGTGTGCATGTGTCAGTGTGTTTGTGTGTGTGAGAGTGTGTGTGCGTGTGTGTTTGTGTGATTGTGTGTTTATGTGTGTGTTAGTGTGTGTGGCTGTGTGTGCGTGTATGAATGTGTGAGTGTGTGAGAATGAGTGTGTGTGAGTGCGTGTGTATGTGTGTGTGAGTGTGTGTGTATATGTGTATGTGAGTGTGTGTGAGTGTGAGTGAGTGTGTGTGAGGTTGTGTGTGAGTGTGTGTGCACGTATATATGTGTGTGAGTGTGTGTGTGAGTATGGCTATGAGTGTGAAGGTGTGTGTGAGTGAGTGAGCCTCTGTGAGTGTGTGTATGTGTGTCTGTGTGAATGTGTGTGTGTGTGCCTGCGTGTGTATGTGTGATTGTGTGTGTGTGTGTGTTTGTGAGTGTGTGTATGTGTGTGTGTGAATGTGAGTGTTTGTGTCTGTGTATGAATGCATGCGCGTGTGTGGGGGGGTTGTTTGTGTGCATGTGTGTGTAGGTATGTGTGTGTTGGGGTGTGTGTGTCTAGGGGTGTGTGTGTGAGTGCGTGTGTGTGCGTGCATGTGAGTATGTGTGGGTGCGTGTGATTGTGAGTGTGTGTGTGACTTTGTGTGTGTTTGCATGTGTGTGTATGTTTGCGTGAGTGTGTGCATGTGTCAGTGTGTTTGTGTGTGTGAGTGTGTTTGTGTGATTGTGTGTTTATGTGTGTGTGTTAGTGTGTGTGGCTGTGTGTGTGATTGACTGTGTGTGCATGTATGAATGTGTGAATGTGTGAGAGTGAGTGTGTTTGAGTGCGTGTGTATGTGAGTGTGTGTGTATATGTGTATGTGAGTGTGTGTGAGGGTGTGTGTGAGTGTGTGTGTGGGTGTGTGCGTATGTATGTGTGTGAATGAGTGTGTGTGTGTGTAATTGTGTGTGTGTGTTAGTGTGTGTGAGTGTGTGTGAGTGTATGGGTGTGCATGATTGTGTGTGTGAGTGAGTGTATCTGTGAGTGTGTGTGTGTGAGTAAGTGAGTGTGCCTCAGTGAGTGTGTGTGTGTGTAAGTGTATGTGTGTGTGATTGTCCATGTCTGTGTGTATGACCATGTGTGTGCATGTTTGCATGAACGTGTGCATGTGCGAGTGTCGAAGTGTGTGCGTGAGAGTCTGTGTGTGCACATGTGTGTGTGTTTATAAGATTGTGTTAGTGTCTGTGTGTGAGTGTGTGTGTATGTGTGTGTGAGTGACTGTGTCTGTATGTGTCCCTGTGTTTGTGAATGCGTGTGAGTGTGTCAGTGAGTGTGTGTGTGAGTGTGTCTGTGAGTGTGTCAGTGAGTGTGTGTGTGTGAGTGTGCCTGTGAGTGTGAGGGTGTGTGCGTGAGTGTGCCTCAGTGAGTGTGTGTGAGTGTTTGTATGTGTGTGTGCGTGTGCGTATCCATGTCTGTGTGTGTGACTGTGTGTGATTGTGTGCATGTGTGTGCATGTATGCGTGAATGTGTGCATGTGTGAGTTGTATGTGTGTGCGTCAGAGTGTGTGCACGTGTGTGTGTGTTTTTATGAGATTGTGTAAATGTGTGTGTGTTAGTGTGTGTGAGTGTCTGTGTATGTGTGCGTGCATGAGAGTGTGTGTGCGCTGTGTGTGTGTGATTGTGTGTTAGTGTGTGTGAGTGTGAGTGTATGTGTGTGTCATTGTGTGTGTGACTGTGTGTATGAGAATGTTTGTGTCTGTGTGTGACAGTGGGTGAGTGCATGCATGTGTGTGATGGGGGTTGTTTGTGTGCATGTGTGTGTGGGTGTGTGTGTTGGGGTGTGCGTGTGAATGTGTGTATGTTGGGGTGAGTGTGTGTGCGTGCGTGTGAGTGTGTGTGCATGTGATTGTGAGTGTCTGTGTGTGTGACTTTGTGTGAGTATTTGCGTGTGTATATGTTTGTGTGAGTGTATGCGTGCCCAACAAGTCCACACCGACCCGCCGAAGCACAACCCACCCAGACCCATTCCCCTACATTTACCCCTGCACCTAACACTATGGGCAATTTAGCATGGCCAATTCACCTGACCCTGCACATCTTTGGACTGTGGGAGGAAGCCGGAGCACCCGGAGGAAACCCACGCAGACACGGGGAGAATGTGCAAACTCCACACAGTCAGTCGCCTGAGGCGGGAATTGAACCCGGGTCTCAGGCGCTGTGAGGCAGCAGTGCTAACCACTGTGCCACCGTGCCACCCACATAGTGTTAATATGTGTGGCTGTGTGTGTGTGACTGTGTGTGCATGTGTGAGTGTGTGAGAGTGAGTGTGTGTGAGCGCATGTGTATGTGAGTGTATGTATATATTTGTGTGTGTGTGTGTGTGAGAGAGTGTTTGTGTGATTGTGTGTGTTAGTATGTGTGGTTGTGTGTGTGACTGCATGTGCATGTGTGAGTGTGTGAGAATGAGTGTGTGAGTGCGTGTGTATGTGAGTGTGTGTATATATGTGTGTGTGAGTGAGTGTGTGTGAGGGTGTGTATATGTATGTGTGTGAGTGAGTGCGTGTGTATGTGAGTGATTGTGTGAGTGCAGAAGTGAGTGTGTTTGAGTGTATGCATGTGTCTGCGTGTGTGCATGTTTGTGTGAGTGTATGCATGTGTGAGTGTGTATGTGTGTGCATGAGAGTGCATGTGTGAGTGTGTGTGTAATTGTGTGTGTGGGTGAGTGTGTCTGCGAGTGTGAGTGTGTGTGTGTGTGTGAGTGAGTATGCCTCTGTGAGTGTGTGTGTGCGTGTGAGTGTGTGTGTGTCTGTGTCTGTGTTTGTGACTGTGTTTGAGTGTGTGCGTGTGTGCATGTTTGTGTGAGTGTGTATGTGTATGCGTGAGAGTATGCGTGCATGCGCGTGTGTGTTTGTGTGATTGCATGTTAGTGTATGTGTGTTAGTGTGTGTATGTGAATGCGTGTGTGAGTGAGTGTGCATGTGAGTGTGTGTGTATATGTGTGTATGAGTGTGTGTGAGTGTATGTGAGTCTGTGTGTACGTATGTGTGTGTGTGAGTGAGTTTGTGTGTGTACGTGTGTGAGTGTGTGTGTGTGAGTGTGTGTGAGTGTGTATGAGAGGGTGTGCGTGAGTGTGTGTATATGTGTGTTTGAGTGTGTGTGAGTGTGAGTGAGTTTGTGTGTATGTGTGTGAGTGTGTGTGAGTGTTTGTGCCTGTGTCTGTGTGTGACTATGTGTGAGTGTGTGCTTGTGTGTATATGTGTATGCGTGAGTGTGTGTGTGTTTGTGTGATTGTGTGTGTTAGTGTGTGTGTGTGTGTGAGTGTTTGAATGCATTTGTGTGAGTGAGGTTGTGTGTGATTGTTTATGTGTGTGTGTGTGTATATGTGTGTGAGTGTGTGTGTATGTGTGTTTGAGTGTGTGAGTGTGGGTGTGAGTGAGTTTGTATGTGTATGTGTGTGAGTGTGTGTGTGTAAGTGTGTGTGTGAGAGGGTGTGTGTGACAGTGTGTGTGTGTGTGCAGGTATATGTGTGAGTGTGTGTGTATGTGTGTTTGAGTGTGTGTGGGTGTGAGTGAGTTTGTGTGTGTATGTGTGTGAGCGTGTGTGTGAGTGTGTGTGTGTATATGTGTGTTTGAGTGTGTTTGAGTGTGAGTGAGTTTGTGTGTGTATGTGTGTGAGTGTGTGTGTGAGAGGGTGCGTGTGTGAGTGATTGAGTGCGTGTATATATGTGTGTGAGTGAGTGTGTATGTGTGTGTTAATGTGTGTGTGAGAGTGTGTGAGTGTCTGTGTGTGAGTGTGTGTGTGTGCATTTGAGTGTGCTTGAGTGTATGTGTGAGTGTGTGTGTAGGTGTATGTTAGTGTGTGTGCGTGTGTCTGCGTGCATGCATATGTGTGAGTGTGTGTGTGGGAGTGTCTGTGAGTGTGTGTGTGATTGAGTATGTGTGTGTGTATGAGTGAGTGTGTATATGTGTGTGTATGTGAGTATGAGGGTGTACGGGTGCGTGTGAGTGTGTGTCTGTGTGTGTGACTGTGTGTGCATGATTGCATGAACGTGTGCATGTGCGAGTGTGTAAGTGTGTGCGTGAGAGTCTGTGTGTGCACATGTGTGTGTGTTTATAAGATTGTGAGTGTTAGTGTTTGTGTGTGAGTGTGTGTGAGTGACTGTGTCTGTATGTGTCTCTGTGTTTGTGAATGCGTGTGAGTGTGTGTGTGTAAGTGTGTGTGTGAGTGTATGCCTGTGTCTGCGTGTGTGCATGTTTGCGTAAGTGTGTATGTGTGTGCATGAGAGTTTGTGTGTGTAATTGTGTGTGTTAGTGTGTGTGAGTGTGTATGAGTGTGTATGAGTATGCGTGATTGTGTGAGTGAGTATGTGACTGTGAGGGTGTGTGAGTAAGTGTGCCTCTGGGAGTGTGTCAGTGAGTGTGTGTTGAGTGTGTCTGTGAGTGTGAGGGTGTGTCCGTGAGTGAGTGTGCCTCAGTGAATGTGTGTGTGAGTGTTTGTATGTGTGTGTGCGCATGAGTGTGTTTGTGTGATTGTGTGTATGTGTGTGTTAGTGTGTGTGTGACTCTGTGTGTGAATGTGTGTGCGTGAGTGTGTACGTGAGTGTGTGTGTATATGTGTGTATGAGATTGTGTATGAGTGTGTGTGTACGTGTGTGTGAGTGTGTGTATGCATATGCATGTGTGTGAGAGTGTGTGTGTGTACGTGTGTGTGTGGGTAGTGTGTGTGTTTTTGTATGTGCGTGTGTGAGTGCGTGTATGTGTGTTTGTGAGTGAGTGTGTGTGAGTGAGTGTGAGTGTATGTGTGTGCATGTGTATGTGTGTGTGTGATCGTATGTGTGAATGAATGTGTCTGTGTGAGGGTGTGTGTGAGTGAGTGTGCCCCTGTGAGTGTGTGTGTGGGTGTGTATATGTGTGTGTGCGTGTGAGTGTGTGTGCTTGTGTCTGTGTGTGTGACTGTGTGTGTGTATGTGCATGTTTGTGTGAGTGTGTGCATGTTTGTGTATGTGTATGTGTGAGTTTTGTGTGTGTTTGTGTCTGTGTGTGACTGTGTGTGCGTGTATGTGCATGTTTGTGTTTGTGTATGCGTGAGAGTGTGTGTGTGTGCATGCGTATTTGTGTTTGTGTGATTGTGTGATAATATGCGTGTGTGTGAATGCATGTCTGGGAGTGAGTGTGCGTGTGAGTGTATGTGTATATGTGTGTCTGAGTGTGAGTGAGTGTTGTGACTGTGTGTGCGTGTATGTGCATGTTTGCGTGAGTGTGCATGTTTGTGTTTGTGTATGCGTGAGAGTGTGTGTGTGTGCATGCGTATTTGTGTTTGTGTGATTGTGTGAATGCATGTCTGGGAGTGAGTGTGCGTGTGAGTGTGTGTGTATATGTGTGTATGAGTGTGTCTGAGTGTGAGTGAGTGTGTGTGAGTGTGTGTGTCTGTGTGTGCATATGTATGTGTGTGTGTTTGTGTGTGAGAGAGTGTGTGAATGTGTGTGTGAGTGAGTTTGTGTGTCTATGTGTGTGAGTGTGTGTGTGTGTGAGTGCATGTGTGAGTATGTGTGTGTCTGTGGGTGTGAGTGTGTGTGTGCAGGAGTTTTTTGTGTGCATGTGTGTGTGGGTGTGTTTGTGTGTGTTTATCAGCGTGTGTGTGTCTGTGCGATTGTGTATTTTTGCGCGAGTGTGTGTGTGTGTGAGTGAGTGTGTGTGAGTGTGTGAGTGAGTATGAGTGTGTCTGAGTGTGAGTGAGTGTGTGTGAGTGTGTGTGTCTGTGTGTGCATATGTATGTGTGTGTGTTTGTGTGTGTGAGAGTGTGTGAATGTGTGTGTGAGTGAGTTTGTGTGTCTATGTGTGTGAGTGTGTGTGTGTGTGAGTGCATGTGTGAGTATGTGTGTGTCTGTGGGTGTGAGTGTGTGTGTGCAGGAGTTTTTTGTGTGCATGTGTGTGTGGGTGTGTTTGTGTGTGTTTATCAGCGTGTGTGTGTCTGTGCGATTGTGTATTTTTGCGCGAGTGTGTGTGTGTGTGAGTGAGTGTGTGTGAGTGTGTGAGTGAGTGTGTGTGTGTAAGTGTGTCTGTGTGACTATGTGTGAATGCCTGTGTTTGCAAATGTGCATGTTTACGTGAGCGTGTATGCATGTATGTGTGTACATGAGAGTGTGTGTGTGATTGTGTGCATGTGTATGTGTATGTGTGAGTGTGTGTGTGAGTGTGTGAGTGTGTGTGTATGCATGTGTCTGCGTGTTTGATTGTGTGTGAGTGTGTATGTGAGTGTGACTGTGTGAGTGTGTGTATGAGTGTGTGAGAGTGTTTGTGTCTGTGTGTGAATGCATTCATGTGTGTGTGGAGGGTTGTTTGTGTGCATGTGTGTGTGTGTATGTGTGTGTGTGTGCATGCGTGTGAGTGTGTGTGTGTGATTGTGAGTGTCTGTGTGCTTGTGTGTGTGACTTTGTGTGAGTGTGTGTATATTTGCGTGCGTGTGTGCATGTGTGAGTGTGTTTGTGTGTGTGTGATTGTGTGTGTGATGTGTTTGTGTGATTGTGTATTTACTTGTGTGTGTTAGTGTGTGTGGCTGTGTGTGTGACTGTGTGTGCATGTATGAATGTGTGAGTGTGTGAGAATGAGTGTGTGTCAGTGCGTGTGTATGTGAGTGTTTGCATATATGTGTGTTGGGGTGTGTGTGTGTTGGAGTGTGCGTGTGAGAGTGTGTGTGCATATGAATATGTGTGTGATTGTGAGTGTTTGTGTGTCTGTGTGTGTGACTTTGAGTGAGTGTTTGCATGTGTGTATGTTTGCATGAGTGTGTGCATGTCTGAGTGTGTTTGTGTGTGTGAGAGTGTGTGTGCGAGTGTGTTTGTGTGATTGTGTTTTTATGTGTGTGTTAGTGTGTGTGGCTGTGTGCGTGTATGAATGTGAGTATGTGAGAGTGAGTGTGTGTGTGAGTGCATGTGTATGTGAGTGTGTGTGTATATATGTGTGTGTGAGCGAGTGTGTGTGAGTGTGTGCTTGCATATGTGTGTGTGTGTGTGTGATTGCGAGTGTGTGTGTGAGTGTATGTGTAGTGTTTGTGTGTGTGCATGTTTGTGTGTGTGTGCGTGAGTGTGTATGTGTGTGCATGAGAGTGTGTGTGTGCATGTGTAATTGTGTGTGTTAATGTCTGAGTGTGTGTGTGACTGTGTGTGTGAACATGTGTGTGAGAGTGAGTGTGTGTGAGTGTATGTCTGTGTGAGTGTATGTGTGCCTGTGTGACTGTGTGTGTAAGCCTGAGTCTGCATATGTGCATGTTTACGTGAGTGTGTATGTGTGTGCATGAGAGTGTGTGTGCGCTGTGTGTGTGATTGTGTGTGTTAGTGTGTGTGTATGTGTATGTGTGATTGTGCGTGAGTGTGTGTGTGCGGGTGAGTGTGTGTGTATGCGTGTGTCTGCGTGTGTGATTGTGTGCGTGATTGTGTACGTGTGTGTGAGTTTGTGTGTCTGTGTGTAAATGCATGCCTGTGTAATGCATGCCTGTGTGTGGGGTAGGTTTGTTTTTGTGCATGTGTGTGTGTATGTATGTGTTGGGGTGTGTGTGTTGGAGTGTGCGTGTGGGTTTGTGTGTGTGTGCGTGCATGTAAGTGTGTGTGTGAGTGTGAGTGTGATTGTGAGTGTGTGTGTGACTCTGTGTGAGTGTTTGCATGTGTGTGTAAGTTTGCATGAGTGTGTGCATGTGTAAGTGTGTTTGTGTGTGTGTGAGTGTGTGCGAGTGTGTTTGTGTGATTGTGTGTTTATGTGTGTGTTAGTGTGTGTGGATGTGTGTGTGTGACTGTGTGTGCGTGTATGAATGTGTGAGTGTGTGAGAGTGAGTGTGTGTGTGTATGTGAGTGTGTGTGTAAGCGAGTGTGTGTGAGGGTGTGTGTGTGTGTGTGCGCGTATGTATGTGTGTGAGTGAGTGTGTGTGAGTGAGTGAGTGTGTGAGTGCGTGTGTGTGAGTGCATGTGTATGTGAGTGTGTGTGTATATGTGTGTGAGTATGTGTGTGAGCGAGTGTGTGTGAGGGTGTGTGTGAGCGTATGTATGTGTGTGAGTGTGTGTGCCTCTGTGAGAGTGTGTGTGTACATGTGTGTGTGCGTGTGAGTGTGTGTGTCTGCGTCTGTGTGTGTGAGTGTGTGCATGTCTTTGCATGTTTGCGTGAATGTGTGCATGTGTGAGCGTGTATGTGTGTGCGTATGAGTGTGTGTGGGCACGCGTGTGTGTGCTTGTGCGATTGTGTATGTATGTGTGTGTTAGTGTGTGTGTGTGTTTCTATGTATGTGTGAGCATGAGTGTGTGTGAGTGTGTGTCTGTGTTAGTGTGTGTGTGTCTCTGTGACTGTGTGTGTATGCCTGTGTCTGCATGTGTGCATGTTTGTGTGAGTGTGTATGCGTGTACGTGCATGAGAGTGTGTGCGCACTGTGTGTGTGTATGGTTGTGTGTTAGTGTGTATGTGAGTGTGACTGTGTGTGTGAGTGTGTGTGTATGTGCATGTGAGTGTGTGTGCGAGTGTGTGTGTGTGTGAGCATGTGTATGTGAGTGTGTGTGAGTGAGTGTGTGTGTCTGTATGTGTCCATGAATGTGAGTGTGTGTGTATGTGTGTGTGTGAGAGTGTGTGTGAGTGAGTGTGTGTGCATATATGTGTGTGTGTGTGAGTGTGGGAGTGTACGTGTGTGTGTGAGTGAGTGTGTGTGTGTGCATGTGAGTATAAGGGTGTGTGAGTGCATGTGAGTTTGTGTGTCTGTGTGTGACTGTGTGTGAGTGCAAGTGCATGTGTGTACATTTGCGTGTGTGTGTATATGTGCGCATGAGAGTGTGTGTGTGCGCATGAGTGTGTGTGTGTTTGTGTGATTGTGTGTGTGACTCTGTGTGAGTGTGTGAATGTGTGAGTGAGTGTGTGTGCATGGTGCATGTGTGGGTGTATGTGTGTGCATGAGAGTGTGTGTGTGCGCATGAGTGTGTGTGTGTGTTTGTGTGATTGTGTGTGTTAGTGTGCGTATGAGTGTGTGTGTATGAGAGTGTGAATGTGTGTGAGTGTGAGTGAGTATGTGTGAGGGTGTGTGTGAGTGTGTGTCAGAGTGTGTGTGAGTGAATGTGTGTGTGGTTGTAGTGTAAGTTTTTGTGTGTGCATGTGTGTGTGTGTGTGTTAGAGTATGTTTGTGTGAGAAAGTGTGTGTGTGAGTGTCTGTGTGCATGCATTTGTGTGTGAGTGTGTGTGAGTGTTTGTGTGCATGTATGTGTGTGTTTGCGTGTGCTTGTGTGTGTATGTAGGTGCAACTGAGTGTGTGTGAGTGTGTCTGTGTGCATGCATATGTGTGTGTGTGAGTGTGTGTGGGATAGTCTGTGAGTGTGTGTGTGTTTGAGTGTGTGTGAGTGAGTGATGTGTATGTAAATGTGTGTATGTGAGTATGAGGATGTGTGACTGAGTGAGTGTGTGTCAATGTGCCTATGTGCATATGAGTATGAGTGTATGAGTGTGTGTGTCTGTGTGTGTGACTGTGTGCGAGTGTATGCGTGAGTGTATGTTTGCGTGAGTGTGTATGTGTGTGCATGAGAGTGTGTGTGCGCATGAGTGTGTGTGTTTGTGTGATTGTGTGTATGTGTGTGTTAGTGTGTGTGAATGTGTGAGTGTGTGTGTGTGCATGAGTGAGTGTGTATGTGAGTGTGTGTGTATATATGTGTGAGTGAGTGAGTGTGTGTGCGTATGTGTGTGAGCGTGTGTGTGTTTATGTACATGTGTGTGAGTGTGTGTGTGTGTGTGTGAGTGTGTGTGTGAGAGAATGTGTGTGTGTGTTTGTATATGTGTGTGAGTGAGTGTGTGCGCGCATATATATGTGTGTGTGTGTGAGAATGTGTTTCTGTGAGAGAGTGTGTGTGTGAGTGTGTGTGAAAGAGTTTGTGTGTGTATGTGTGTGTGTGTATGTGTGAGTGTGCATGTATGCCTGTTTGAGTGTGTGTATGTATGTGAGTGTGCATGAGTGAGTGTGTATGTGTGTGTTAATGTTTGTGAGAGAGTGTGTGTGTGTCCGTGTGTGCGTGTGTGTGTATTGTGTTTGAGTGTGCTTGAGTGTGTGTGTATGCGTGTGTGAGTGTGCATATGTAGGTGTAACTGAGTGTGTGTGACTGTGTCTGTGTGCGTGCATATGTGTGTGTGAGTGAGTGTGTGTGCGTGTGTGAGTGTGTATGTATGTGTGTATATATGTGTGAGTGTGAGTGAGTGTGTGTGTGAGTGTGTGCGTATGTATGTGTGTAAGTGTGAGTGTGCGTGTATAGGTGTTACTGAGTGTGTGTGAGGTGTCTGTGTGTGTGCATATATGTGTGTGTGAGTGTGTGTGTGGGAGTGTCTGTGAGTGTGTGTGTGTTTGAGTGTGTCTGAGTGTGTGTGTATACGTGTGTGAATGTGCATATGTAAGTGTAACTGAGTGTGTGAGTGTGTCTGTGTGCGTGCATTTGTGTGTGTGTGTGAGTGAGTGTGTGTGAGGGTGTGTGTGTGTGAGCGTGTATGTATGTATGTGTGAGAGTGTGTGTGTGTGAGTGTGCGTATGTAGGTGTAACGGAGTGTGTGTGAGTGTGTCTGCGTGCGTGCATATGTGTGTTTGAGTGTGTGTGAGTGTGAGTGAGTGTATGTCAGGGTATGTGTTAGTGTGTGTGTACGTGTCTGTGTCTGTGTCTGTGTGTGACTGTGTGTGAGAGTGTGCGTGTGTGTGCATGGTTGTGTGAGCGTGTGCATGTGTGAGTGTGTATATGTCTGCGTGAGAGTGTGTGTGCACGTGTGTGTGTGTGACTGTGTTTGTGTGATTGTGTGTATGTGTGTGTTAGTGTGTGTGTGAATGTGTGTGTGTGTATGAGTGAGTGTGTATGTGAGTGTGTGTGTATATATGTGTGAGTGTGAGTGAGTGTGTGTGCGTATGTGTGTGAGCGTGTGTGTGTTTATGTACATGTGTGTGAGTGTGTGTGTGTGTGTGAGAGAATGTGTGTGTGTTTGTATATGTGTGTGAGTGTGAGTGAGTGAGTGTGTGTGCGCATATGTATGTGTGTGTGTGTGTGAGAATGTGTTTCTGTGAGAGAGTGTGTGTGTGAGTGTGTGTGAAGGAGTTTGTGTGTGTGTGTGTATGTGTGAGTGTGTGTGTATGTTTGAGTGCGTGTATGTGCATGTGAGAGTGTGTGTGTGAGTGTGCATGTATGCCTGTTTGAGTGTGTGTATGTATGTGAGTGTGCATGAGTGAGTGTGTATGTGTGTGTTAGTGTTTGTGAGAGAGTGTGTGTGAGTGTCCGTGTGTGCGTGTGTGTGTATTGTGTTTGAGTGTGTGTGTATGCGTGTGTGAGTGTGCGTATGTAAGTGTAACTGAGTGTGTGTGAGTGTGTCTGTGTGCATGCATTTGTGTGTGTGAGTGAGTGTGTGTGCGCGTGTGAGTGTGTATGTATGTGTGTATATATGTGTGAGTGTGAGTGAGTGTGTGTGAGGGTGTGTGTGTGTGTATGTGTGTGTGAGAGTGTGTGTGTGTGAGTGTGTTTGTGTGCGTGCATATGTGTGTGTGAGTGTTTGTGACTGTGAGTGAGTGTATGTCAGGGTGTGTGTTAGTGTGTGTGTGTACGTGTCTGTGTCTGTGTGTGACTGTGTGTGAGAGTGTGCATGTGTGTGCATGGTTGCGTGAGCGTGTGCATGTGTGAGTGTGTATATGTCTGCGTGAGAGTGTGTGTGCACATGTGTGTGTGTGACTGTGTTTGTGTGATTGTGTGTATATGTGTGTGTTAGTGTGTCTGTGTGAGTGTGTGACTTCATGTGCATGAGTGAGTGTGTGCGTGAGAGAATGTGTGTGTGTATGTTTGTATATGTGTGTGAGTGAGTGTGTGCGCGCATATGTATGTGTGTGTGTGTGTGTGAGAATGTGTTTCTGTGAGAGAGTGTGTGTGTGAGTGTGTGTGAAGGAGTTTGTGTGTATGTATGTGTGTGTGAGTGTGTTTGTATGTCTGAGTGCGTGTATGTGCATGTGAGAGTGTGTGTGTGAGTGTGCATGTATGCCTGTTTGAGTGTGTGTATGTATGTGAGTGTGCATGAGTGAGTGTGTATGTGTGTGTTAGTGTGTGTGAGTGTCCGTGTGTGTGTCCGTGTGTGCGTGTATGTGTATTGTGTTTGAGTGTGCTTGAGTGTGTGTGTATGCGTGTGTGAGTGTGCGTATGTAGGTGTAACTGAGTGTGTGTGAGTGTGTCTGTGTGCGTGCATATGTGTGTATGAGTGTGTGTAAGTATGTGTGAGTGAGTGTGTGTGCGTGTGTGAGTATGTATGTATGTGTGTATATATGTGTGAGTGTGAGTGAGTGTGTGTGAGGGTGTGTGTGTGAGTGTGTGTGCATATGTATTTGTGTGTGTGTGTGAGTGTGCGTGTGTAGGTGTTACTGAGTGTGTGAGGGTGTGTGTGTGAGCGTGTGTGTATGTATGTGTGAGAGTGTGTGTGTGATTGTGCGTATGTAGGTGTAACGGAGTATGTGTGAGTGTGTCTGTGTGCGTGCATATGTGTGTTAGTGTGTGTGTACGTGTCTGTGTCTGTGTGTGAGAGTGTGCGTGTGTGTGCATGGTTGCGTGAGCGTGTGCATGTGTGAGCGTGTATATGTCTGCGTGAGAGTGTGTGTGCACACGTGTGTGTGTGACTGTGTTTGTGTGATTGTGTGTATGTGTGTGTTAGTGTGTGTGTGAATGTGTGTGTGTGTGTACATGAGTGAGTGTGTATGTGAGTGCGTGTGTATATATGTGTGAGTGTGAGTAAGTGTGTATGCGTATGTGTGTGAGCGTGTGTGTGTTTATGTACATGTGTGTGTGTGTGAGTGTGTGTGAGAGAATGTGTGCGTGTGTTTGTATATGTGTGTGAGTGTGAGTGAGTGAGTGTGTGTGCGCATATGTGTGTGTGTGTGTGTGAGAATGTGTTTCTGTGAGAGATTGTGTGTGTGAGTGTGTGTGATGGAGTTTGTGTGTGTATGTGTGTGTGTGTGTATGTGTGAGTGTGTGTGTATGTTTGAGTGCGTGTATGTGCATGTGAGAGTGTGTGTGTGAGTGTGCATGTATGCCTGTTTGAGTGTGTGTATGTATGTGAGTGTGTATGTGTGTGTTAGTGTTTGTGAGAGAGTTTGTGTGAGTGTCCGTGTGTGCGTGTGTGTGTATTGTGTTTGAGTGTGTGTGTATGCATGTGTGAGTGTGCGTATGTAAGTGTAACTGAGTGTGTGGGAGTGTGTCTGTGTGCATGCATTTGTGTGTGTGAGTGAGTGTGTGTGCGCATGTGAGTGTGTATGTATGTGTGTATATATGTGTGAGTGTGAGTGAGTGTGTGTGAGGGTGTGTGTGAGTGTGTGTGAGTATGTATGTGTGAGAGTTTCTGTGTGAGTGTGCGTATGTAGGTGTAACGGAGTGTGTGTGTGTGTTTGTGTGCGTGCATATGTGTGTGTGAGTGTTTGTGACTGTGAGTGAGTGTATGTCAGGGTGTGTGTTAGTGTGTGTGTGTACGTGTCTGTGTCTGTGTGTGACTGTGTGTGAGAGTGTGCATGTGTGTGCATGGTTGCGTGAGCGTGTGCATGTGTGAGTGTGTATATATCTGCATGAGAGTGTGTGTGCACGCGTGTGTGTGTGACTGTGTTTGTGTGATTGTGTGTATATGTGTGTGTTAGTGTGTCTGTGTGAGTGTGTGAATGCATGTGTGTGAGTGAGTGTGTGCGTGAGAGAATGTGTGTGTGTATGTTTGTATATGTGTGTGAGTGAGTGTGTGCGCGCATATGTATGTGTGTGTGTGTGAGAATGTGTTTCTGTGAGAGAGTGTGTGTGTGAGTGTGTGTGAAGGAGTTTGTGTGTGTATGTGTGTGTGTGTGTTTGTATGTTTGAGTGCGTGTATGCGCATGTGAGAGTGTGTGTGTGAGTGTGCATGTATGCCTGTTTGAGTGTGTGTATGTATGTGAGTGTGCATGAGTGAGTGTGCGTATGTAGGTGTAACGGAGTGTGTGTGAGTGTGTCTGTGTGCGTGCATATGTGTGTTAGTGTGTGTGTACGTGTCTGTGTCTGTGTCTGTGTGTGACTGTGTGTGAGAGTGTGCGTGTGTGAGTGTCCGTGTGTGCGTGTATGTGTATTGTGTTTGAGTGTGCTTGAGTGTGTGTGTATGCGTGTGTGAGTGTGCATATGTATGTGTAACTGAGTGTGTGTGAGTGTGTCTGTGTGCGTGCATATGTGTGTGTGAGTGTGTGTAAGTATGTGTGAGTGTCTGTGTGCGTGCATATGTGTGTTAGTGTGTGTGTACGTGTCTGTGTCTGTGTCTGTGTGTGTTAGTGTGTGTGAGTGTCCATGTGTGAGTGTCCATGTGTGCGTGTATGTGTATTGTGTTTGAGTGTGCTTGAGTGTGTGTGTATGCGTGTGTGAGTGTGCGTATGTAGGTGTAACTGAGTGTGTGTGAGTGTGTGTGCGTGCATATGTGTGTGTGAGTGTGTGTAAGTATGTGTGAGTGAGTGTGTGTGTGTGTGAGTATGTATGTATGTGTGTATATATGTGTGAGTGTGAGTGAGTGTGTGTGAGGGTGTGTGTGTGTGTGAGTGTGTGTGCGTATGTATTTGTGTGTGTGTGTGAGTGTGCGTGTGTAGGTGTTACTGAGTGTGTGTGAGGGTGTGTGTGTGTGAGCGTGTGTGTATGTATGTGTGAGAGTGTGTGTGTGTGAGTGCACGTATGTAGGTGTAACGGAGTGTGTGTGAGTGTGTCTGTGTGCGTGCATATGTGTGTGAGTGTGAGTGAGTGTATGTCAGGGTGTGTGTTAGTGTGTGTGTACGTGTCTGTGTCTGTGTCTGTGTGTGACTGTGTGTGAGCATGGTTGCGTGAGCGTGTGCATGTGTGAGTGTGTATATGTCTGCGTGAGAGTGTGTGTGCACGTGTGTGTGTGTGACTGTGTTTGTGTGATTGTGTGTATGTGTGTGTTAGTGTGTGTGTGAATGTGTGAGTGTGTGTGTGCATGAGTGTGTGTATGTGAGTGTGTGTGTATATATGTGTGAGTGTGAGTGAGTGTGTGTGCGTATGTGTGTGAGCGTGTGTGTGTTTATGTACATGTGTGTGAGTGTGTGTGTGTGTGTGAGAGAGAATGTGTGTGTGTGTTTGTATATGTGTGTGAGTGAGTGTGTGTGCGCATATGTATGTGTGTGTGTGTGTGTGAGAATGTGTTTCTGTGAGAGAGTGTGTGTGAAGGAGTTTGTGTGTGTATGTGTGTGTGTGTGTATGTGTGAGGGTGTGTGTATGTTTGAGTGCGTGTATGTGCATGTGAGAGTGTGTGTGTGAGTGTGCATGTATGCCTGTTTGAGTGTGTGTATGTATGTGAGTGTGCGTGAGTAAGTGTGTATGTGTGTGTTAGTGTTTGTGAGAGAGTGTGTGTGAGTGTCCGTGTGTGCGTGTGTGTGTATTGTGTTTGAGTGTGTGTGTATGCGTGTGTGAGTGTGCGTATGTAAGTGTAACTGAGTGTGTGTGAGTGTGTCTGTGTGCATGCATTTGTGTGTGTGAGTGAGTGTGTGTGCGCGTGTGAGTGTGTATGTATGTGTGTGTGTATATGTGTGAGTGTGAGTGAGTGTGTGTGAGGGTGTGTGTGAGTGTGTGTGTGTATGTATGTGTGAGAGTGTGTGTGTGAGTGTGCGTGTGTAGGTGTTACTGAGTGTGTGTGAGGTGTCTGTGTGCGTGCATATATGTGTGTGGGAGTGTCTGTGAGTGTGTGTGTGTTTGAGTGTGTTTGTGTGTGTGTGTGTGAGTGTGTGTAAGTGAGTATGAGGGTGTGTGACTGAGTGAGTGTGTGTGCCTGTGTGAGTGTATGTGTGTGAGTGTGCCTATGTGAGTGTGAGTGTGTGAGTATGTGTGTCTGTGAGTGTATGTGAGTGTGTGTGCATATGTATGTGTGTGTGAGTGTGTGTCAGAGTGTGTCTGAGTGTGTGTATGTGTGTGTGTGTGTGTGAGCGTGTGTGAGTGAGTGATTGTGTATGTATGTGTGTGTGTATGTCAGAGTGTGTGTGAGTGTATGTGAGTGAATGTGTGTGTGTACGTGAATGTGTGTCTGTGTCTGTGTGAGTGTGTGCGTGTGTGTGCATGGTTACGTGATCATGTGCATGTGTGTGTATATGTGTGCGTGAGTGTGTGTGTGCACACGTGTGTGTGTGACTGTGTTTGTGTGATTGTGTGTATATGTGTGTGTTAGTGTGTGTGTGAGTGTGTGAATGCATGTGTGTGAGTGAGTGTGTGTGTGAGACAATGTGTGTGTGAGTGTGTTTATATATGTGTGTGAGTGTGAGTGGGTGAGTGTGTGTGCGCTTATGTATGTGTGTGTTGTGAGAATGTGTTTCTGTGAGAGAGTGTGTGTGTGTGAGGGTGTGTGTGTGTATGTATGTGTGTGAGTGTGTGTGTGAGTGTGCTTATGTAGGTGTAACGGAGTGTGTGTGTGTGTCAGTGTGCGTGCATATGTGTGTTTGAGTGTGTGTGAGTGTGAGTGAGTGTATGTCAGGGTATGTGTTAGTGTGTGTGTACGTGTCTGTGTCTGTGTCTGTGTGTGAGAGTGTGCGTGTGTGTGCATGGTTGCGTGAGCGTGTGCATGTGTGAGTGTGTATATGTCTGCGTGAGAGTATGTGTGCACGCGTGTGTGTGTGACTGTGTTTGTGTGATTGTGTGTATGTGTGTGTTAGTGTGTGTGTGAATGTGTGAGCGTGTGCATGTGTGAGTGTGTATATGTCTGCATGAGAGTGTGTGTGCATGCGTGTGTGTGTGACTGTGTTTGTGTGATTGTGTGTATATGTGTGTGTTAGTGTGTCTGTGTGAGTGTGTGAATGCATGTGAGTGAGTGTGTGCATGAGAGAATGTGTGTGTGTGTGTTTGTATATGTGTGTGAGTGAGTTTTTGCGCGCATATGTATGTGTGTGTGTGTGAGAATGTGTTTCTGTGAGAGAATGTGTTTCTGTGAGAGAGTGTGTGTCTGAGTGTGTGTGAAGGAGTTTGTGTGTGTGTGTATGTGTGAGTGTGTTTGTATGTTTGAGAGCGTGTATGTGCATGTGAGAGTGTGTGTGAGTGTGCATGTTTGCCTGTTTGAGTGTGTGTGTGTATGTATGTGAGTGTGCATGAGTGAGTGTGTATGTGTGTGTTAGTGTGTGTGAGTGTCCGTGTGTGAGTGTCCGTGTGTGCGTGTATGTGTATTGTGTTTGAGTGTGCTTGAGTGTGTGTGTATGCGTGTGTGAGTGTGCGTATGTAGGTGTAACTGAGTGTGTGTGAGTGTGTCTGTGTGCGTGCATATGTGTGTGAGAGTGTGTGTAAGTGTGTGTGAGTGAGTGTGTGTGCGAGTATGTATGTATGTGTGTATATATGTGTGAGTGTGAGTGAGTGTGTGTGAGGGTGTGTGTGTGTGTGAGTGTGTGTGCGTATGTATTTGTGTGTGTGTGTGAGTGTGCGTGTGTAGGTGTTACTGAGTGTGTGTGAGGTGTCTGTGTGCGTGCATATATGTGTGTGGGAGTGTCTGTGAGTGTGTGTGTGTTTGAGTGTGTTTGTGTGTGTGTGTGTGAGTGTGTGTAAGTGAGTATGAGAGTGTGTGACTGAGTGAGTGTGTGTGCCTGTGTGAGTGTATGTGTGTGAGTGTGCGTATGTGAGTGTGAGTGTGTGAGTATGTGTGTCTGTGAGTGTATGTGAGTGTGTGTGCATATGTATGTGTGTGTGAGTGTGTGTCAGAGTGTGTCTGAGTGTGTGTATGTGTGTGTGTGTGTGTGAGCGTGTGTGAGTGAGTGATTGTGTATGTATGTGTGTGTGTATGTCAGAGTGTGTGTGAGTGTATGTGAGTGAATGTGTGTGTGTACGTGTGTGTGTGTCTGTGTCTGTGTGAGTGTGTGCGTGTGTGTGCATGGTTACGTGATCATGTGCATGTGTGTGTATATGTGTGCGTGAGTGTGTGTGTGCACACGTGTGTGTGTGACTGTGTTTGTGTGATTGTGTGTATATGTGTGTGTTAGTGTGTGTGTGAGTGTGTGAATGCATGTGTGTGAGTGAGTGTGTGTGTGAGACAATGTGTGTGTGAGTGTGTTTATATATGTGTGTGAGTGGGTGAGTGTGTGTGCGCTTATGTATGTGTGTGTTGTGAGAATGTGTTTCTGTGAGAGAGTGTGTGTGTGAGTGAAGGAGTTTGTGTGTGTATGTGCGTGAGTGTGTGTGTGTAAGTGTGTGTGTATGTTTGAGTGAGTGTATGTGCATGTGAGAGTGTGTGTATGAGTGTGCGTGTATGCCTGTTTGAGTGTGTATGCATGTGAGTGTGCATGAATGAGTGTGTATGTGTGTGTTAGTATGTGTGAGAGAGTGTGTGTGAGTGTCCGTGTGTGCATGTGTGTGTATTGTGCATGTGTGTGTATGCGTGTGTGAATGTAGGTGTAACTGAGTGTGTGTGAGTGTGTCTGGGTGCGTGCATATATGTGAATATGAGTGTGCATGAATGAGTGTGTATGTGTGTGTTAGTATGTGTGAGTGAGTGTGTGTGAGTGTCCGTGTGTGCACATATGTGTGTATTGTGTTTGAGTGTGCTTGAGTGTATGTGTATGCGTGTGTGAGTGTGTGTATGTAGGTGTAACTGAGTGTGTGTGTGTGTGTGAGTGTGCATGTATGTGTGTATATATGTGTGAGTGTGAGTGAGTGTGTGTGAGGGTGTGTGTGAGTGTGTGTGTGAGTGTGTGTGTGAGTGAGTGATTGTGTATGTATGCATGTGTCTGTGAGTGTGTGTGTGAGTGTGTGTGTGTATGTGTGTTTGAGTGTGTGTGCGTGAGTGTGTGTATGTGTCTGCAGTGTGAGTGTGTGTGTGTGAGTGTGTCTGGGTGCGTGCATATATGTGAATATGAGTGTGCATGAATGAGTGTATATGTGTGTGTTAGTATGTGTGAGTGAGTGTGTGTGAGTGTCCGTGTGTGCACATATGTGTGTATTGTGTTTGAGTGTGCTTGAGTGTATGTGTATGCGTGTGTGAGTGTGTGTATGTAGGTGTAACTGAGTGTGTGTGTGTGTGTGAGTGTGTATGTATGTGTGTATATATGTGTGAGTGTGAGTGAGTGTGTGTGAGGGTGTGTGTGAGTGTGTGTGTGAGTGTGTGTGTGAGTGAGTGATTGTGTATGTATGCATGTGTCTGTGAGTGTGTGTGTGAGTGTGTGTGTGTATATGTGTTTGAGTGTGTGTGCGTGAGTGTGTGTATGTGTCTGCAGTGTGAGTGTGTGTGTGTGAGCATGTGTGAGTGAGTGATTGTGTATGTATGTGTGAGTGTGTATGTCAGAGTGTGTGTGAGTGTATGTGAGTGTATGTATGTGTACGTGTGTGTGTCTGTGTCTGTATGTGACTGTGTCAGTGTGAGCGTGTGTGTGTCTGTGTGAGTGTGTGTGTGAATGTGTGTATGAGCATGTGTGTGTGAGTGTGCAAGTGAGTGTGTGTGTGTTTGTGTCTGTGTCTGTGTGTGACCATGTGTGTGTGTGTGTGTGAGTGAGTGTGTGTGAGTGTGTGTGTCTGTGTGACTGTGTGTATGCCTGTGTGCATGTTTGCGTGAGTATATTGCGTGTATGTGTGTACATGATTGTGTATGCGCTGTGTGTGATTGTGTGTGTGTGAGTGTATGTGTGTGACTGTGTGTGTAAGTGTGTGTGTGAGTGTGACTGTGCGTGTGAATGTTTGTGTCTGTGTGTGACTGTGTGTGAGTGCATGTGTGTGTGGGGGGTGGGTGCATTTGTGTGTGTGTGTGTTAGGGTGTGTGTGTGAGTGTGTGTGTTGGGATGGGTGTGTGTGTGTGCGTGTAATTGTGTGTGTGTGACCTTCTGTGAGTGTTTGCATGTGTGTGTATGTTTGCGTGAGTGTGTGCGCGTGTGAGTGTGTTTGTGTGATTGTGTGTTTATGTGTGTGTTAGTGCGTGTGGCTGTGTGTGTGTGACTCTGTGTGAGTGTGTGAATGTGTTAATGTGAGTGTGTGTGTATGTGTGTGAGTGTGGGTGAGTGTGAGTGAGTGTGTGTGTGAGTGTGTGTGCGTATATATGTGTGTGTTGAGTGTATGTGTGAGTGTGTGTGCGTGTGAGTGTGTGCGTGTGTGTGTGTGTGTGAGTGTAGGCATGTGTCTGCGTGTGTTTGCATATGTATGTGTGTGAGTGAGTGTGCGTGTGTGTGTGATTGTGTGTGAGTAAGTGTGACTGTGTGTGTGAGTGCATGCGTGTGTGTGTGGGTGGGGGGTGTTTGTGTGCATGTGTGTGTGTTGGGGTGTGTGTGTGAGTGTGTGTGTGCGTGTGAGTGTGTGTGTACATGTGATTGTGAGTGTGTGTGTATCTGTGTGTGACTTTGTGTGAGTGTTTCATTTGTGTGTGTATGTTTGCGTGAGTATGTGCGTGTTTGTGTGTGCATGAAAGTGTGTGTGTGTGTGTGTGAGTGTGTGTGAAAGTGTGTTTGTGTGTGTCTCTGTAGTTGTAACTGAGTGTGTGAGTGTGTCTGTGTGTGTGCACATGTGTGTGTGTGAGTGTGTCTATGTGCGTGCGAGTATGAGTGTGTGAGTGTGTGTGTCTGTGTGTGTGACTGTGTGTGAGTGTATGCATGTGTGTATGTTTGCACTCACACGCACACAGTCACACTTACTCACACACACAATCACACACTCACTCACACACATACATATGCAAACACACCCTCACACACGTTCACTCACACTCACACAAACATGCACACACACACTCACCCATACACTCACTCTCACACACACACACATTCACACAAGCACACACTCACACAAACATGCACACACGCAGATACATGCCTACTCGTGCTTATGTGCATAAGTGTGTATGTGTGTGCATGAGAGTGTGTGTGCACATGAGTGTGAGTGTGTTTGTGTGATTATGTGTATGTGTGTTAGTGTGTGTGTGAAATGTGTGTGTGACTGTGTGAGTGTGTGTGCGTGAGTGAGTGTGTATGTGAGTGTGTGTGTATGTATGTGTGAGTGAGTGTGTGTGTATATATGTGTGAGTGTGTGTGTGTGAGAGTGTGTGTGAGTGTGTGTCAGAGTGTGTGTGTGAGTGTGTGTGTATGTGTGTGTGAGTGTGTGTGTGAACGTGTGTGAGAGAGTGATTGTGTATGTATATGTGTGTGTCTGTGATTGCATGTTTGTGTGTGTGAACATGTGTGTGTGTATGTGTGTTTGAGTGTGTGTGAGTGAGTGTGTGTCTGTGTCTGTGAGTGTGTGTGTGAGAGTAGGTGTAAGTGTGTGTGACTGTGTGTGTATGTGTGAGTGTGTGAGTATGTATGTGTGTGTGAGTGAGTGTGTGTGGTTGTGTATGAGTTTTTGTGTGTGCCTGTGTGTCTGTGCGTGAGTGTGTGTATGTGGGTAGTGTGTGAGTGCGTGTGTTTGCGTGAGAGAGTGTGTGTGTGTGAGTGAGTTTGTGTGTGAGTGTGTGTGTGAGTGTGTGAGGGAGTGTGTGTGAGTGTTTGTGTGTGTGTGTGTGTGAGTTTGTGTGAAGGTGTGTGTGAGTGTTTGTGTGTGTGTATGTGTGCGTGAATGTATGTGAGTATGTGTGCGTATGCGTGTTTGAGTGTGTGTGATTGTGTATATGTGTGTGTGTGTTAGTGTATGTGGGAGAGTGTGAGTGTCTGTGTGTGAGTGCATGTGTGTGTATGTGCGTTTGAGTGTGCTTCAGTGTGTGTGTATGTGTGTGTGAGTGTGTGTGTAGGTGTAACTGAGTGTGTGTGAGATGTCTGTGTGCGTGCATATGTGTGTGTCAGTGTGTGTGGGAGTGTCTGTGAGTGTGTGTGTGTGTGTTTGAGTGTGTGTGTAAGTGTGTGTCTGAGTGAGTGTGTGTATGTGAGTATGAGGGTGTGTGACTGAGTAAGTGTGTGTGCCTGTGTGAGTGTATGCGTGTGTGTGCATGTGTGTATGTTTGTGTGAGTATGTGCAAGTGTGTGTATGTGTGTACATGACAGTGTGTGTGTGTGCACCAGTGTGTGAGTTTGATTGTGTGTGTAAGTGTGTGTTAGTGTGTGTGTGAGTGTGTGTGTGTGAATGTGTGTGTGTGTGTGTGAGTGAGTGTGTGTGAGTGTGTATGTGAGTGCGTATGTATATGTGTGAGAGTGTGTGTGTGTGTCAGAGTGTGTGTGTGACTGTGTGTGTGCGTATGTGTGTGTGTGTGAGAGTGTGTGTGTGAGCGTGTGTGAGTGAGTGATTGTGTATGTATGTGAGTGTGAGTGTGTATGTCAGAGTGTGTGTGTGTGTGAGTGTGTGTGTACGTGTGTCTCTGCCTGTGTGGGACTGTGTGTGAATGTGTGCGTGTGTGCATGTTTGCATGAGTGTCTGCATGTGTGAGTGTGTATGTGTGTGCATGCAAGTGTGTGCACATGCGTGTGTGTGAGTGTGTTTGTGTGATTGCATGTATGTGTGTGTTAGTGTGTCTGTGTGTGTGTGTGAGTGTGTTTGTATATGTGTGTGTGAGAGTGTGTGTGAGTGAGTGTGTGAGTGTGCATATGTGCATGTGAGTGTGTGAGTGAGTGTGTTTATATATGTGTGTGTGTGAGTGAGTGTGTGTGAGCATATGTATATGTGTGTGCGTTTGTGTGTGTGAGAGTGTGTTTGTGTGGAAAGTGTGTGTGAGTATGTGTGTGAGTGTGTGTGTGAGGGTGTGTGTGTGAGTGTTTGTGTGCGTGTATGTGTGTGTGAGAGTGTGTATGTGTGTCTGTGTGTGAGTGGAAGCGTGTGTGTGTGTGTGTATGTTTGCATGAGTGTATACATGTGTGTATGTGTGTGCATGAGAGTGTGTGCGCGCATGAATGTGTGAGTGTGTTTGTGTGATTGTGTGTGTATGTGTGTGAGTGTGTGCATGTGCGTGCATGTATGCATGAATGTGTGCATGTGTGAGTGTGTATGTGCGTATGAGAGTGGGTGTGTGCACACTCATGTGTGTGTGTTTGTGTGATTGTGTGTGTATGTGTGTGTTAGTGTGTGTGAGTGTGTGAATGCATGTGTTGGAGTGAGTGTGTGTGTGAGCGAGTGTGTGTGTGAGTGTATGTGTATATGTGTGTGAGTATGTCTGAATGTGAGTGAGTTTGTATGAGTTTGTGTGTGTGTGCGTATGTATGTGTGTGTGTTTGTGTGTGTGTGAGCGAGTGTGAGTGTGTGTGAGAGGGCGTGTATGTATGTGAGTATGAGAGTGTGTGAGTGAGTGTGTGTATACCTGTGTGATTGTGTGCGTACATGTGTGTGCTTGTGAATGTGAGTGTGTGTGTCTGTGGGTGTGACTGTGTGTGAGTGTATGCGTGTGTGTGCTAGTGTGTATGTTTGCGTAAGTGTGTGCATGTGTGAGTGTGTATGTGTGTGCATGAGAATGTGTGTGTGCGCATGAGTGTGTGAGTGTGTTTGTGTGATTGTGTGTATGTGTGTGTTATTGTGTGTGTGAGTGTGTGCAACTGTGTGTGTGAATGTGTGTGTGTGGGAGTGAGTGTGTGTGCGTGAGTGTGTATGTGAGTGTGTGTATATGTGTGTGTGTGAGGGTGTGTGTGAATGTGAGTGAGTGTGTGTGAGGATGTATGTGTGTGTGAGAGTGTGTGTGTGAGTATGTATGAGTGTGTGTGTGATTGTGTGTGTGAGTGTGTGTACGTGTATGCATGTGTGCATGTGTATGTTTGTGTGAGTGTGTGCATGAGTGAGTGTGTATGTGTGTGCATGAGTGTGTGTGTGTGCGCATGAGTGTGGTTGTGTGATTGTGTGTGTATGTGTGTGTTAGTGTGTGTGACTCTGTGTGAGTGTGTGAATGTGTGAGTGTGTGTGCATGAGTTAGTGTGTATGAGAGTGTGTGTGAGTGTGAGTGAATGTGTGTAATGGTGTGTGTGAGTGTGTGTGTGTTTGAGTATGTATGTGAGTGTGTGTGTGTGAGTGAGCGTGTGTGTGTGTGTTTGAGTGTGTGTGTGAGTGTGTGTTTGAGTGAGCGTGTGTGTGAGTGTGAGTGTGTGTATGTGAATGTGAGGGTGTGTGAGTGAGTGTGTGTGTGCCTGTGTGCGTATGTGTGTGTGCATGTGAGTGTGTGTGTCTGTGTGTGACTGTGTGTGTGTATGCATGTGTGTGTATGTTTGCTTAAGTGTGTGCATGTGTATGTGTGTGCATGAGAGTGTGTGTGCGCATGAGTGTGTGTGTGTTTGTGTGATTGTGTGTATGTGTGTGTTAGTGTGTATGTGAGTATGTGTGAGTGTATGTGTATATGTGTGTGAGTGAGTTTGTGTGTTTGTGCGTGTGTATGTAT
This sequence comes from Chiloscyllium plagiosum, assembly GCF_037043375.1. NCBI lineage: Eukaryota > Metazoa > Chordata > Chondrichthyes > Orectolobiformes > Hemiscylliidae > Chiloscyllium > Chiloscyllium plagiosum. Next base: position 4,406,405 of record NW_028270171.1, read on the forward strand.
GTGTGTGTGTTTGTGTGTGTGTCAGAGAGAGTGTGTGTGAGTGTGTGAGAGGGTGTGTGTGTATGTGAGTATGAGGGTGTGTGAGTGAGTGTGTGTGTACCTGTGTGAGTGTGTGTGTGCGTACATGTTTGTGCGTGTGAATGTGTGTGTCTGTGGGTGTAACTGTGTGTGAGTGTATGCGTGTGTGTGCGAGTGTGTATGTTTGCGTAAGTGTGTGCATGTGTGAATGTGTATGTGTGCGCATAAGAATGTGTGTGTGCGCGTGAGTGTGTTTGTGTGATTGTGTGTATGTGTGTGGTAGTGTGTGTGTGAGTGTGTGCGACTGTGTCTGTGAATGTGTGTATGGGAGTATGTGTGCAAGTGAATGTGTATGTGGGTGTGTGTATATATGTGTGTGTGAGAATGTGTGTGAGTGTGGGCGTGTGTGAGGGTGTGCGCGTGTGTGAGAGTGTGCGTGAATGTGTGTGAGTGTGTGTGTGATTGTGTGTGAGCATGTGTGAGTGTGTACGTGTATGCGTGTGTGTGCATGTATATGTTTGTGTGAGTGTGTGCATGTATGAGTGTGTATGTGTGTACATGAGAGTGTGTGAGTGCGCATGAGTGTGTGAGTATGTTTGTGTAATTGTGTGTGTATGTGTGTGTTAGTGTGTGTGACTGTCTGAGTGTGTGAATGTGTGTGCATGAGTTAGTGTGTATGAGAGTGTGTGTGAGTGTGAGTGAGTGTGTGTGAGGGTGTGTGTGTGTGTGTGAGTGAGCATGTGTGTGAGTGTGTGTTTGAGAGTATGTGTGTAGGAGTGTGTGTGAGTGGGTGTGTGTGTGAGTGTGTGTGTGAGTGAGAGTGCGTGTGAGTGTGTGTGAGTGTGTGTATGTGAATATGAGGGTATGTGAATGAGTGTGTGTGTGTGCCTGTGTGAGTGTGTGCGTGTGATTGTGCGTATGTGTGTGTGCAGGTGAATGTAAGTGTGTGTGTCTGTGTGTGTGACTGTGTGAGTGTATGCGTGTATGTGTATGTTTGCTTAAGTGTGTGCATTGTGTGTGCATGAGAGTGTGTGTTCGCATGAGTGTGAGTGTTATTGTGTGTGTGAGTGTGTGCAACTGTGTGTGTGAATGTGTGTGTGTGGGAGTGAGTGTGTGTGATTGAGTGTGTATGTGAGTGTGTGTATATGTGTGTGTGTGAGAGTGTGTGTGAGTGTGAGTGAGTGTGTGTGAGGATGAATGCGTGTGTGAGTGTGTCTGTGAGTATGTATGAGTGTGTGTGTGATTGTGTGTGAGCGTGTGTGAGTGTGTGTACGTGTATGCGTGTGTGTGTGTGTGTATGTTTGTGTGAGTGTGTGCATGTGTGTGCATGAGAGTGTGTGTGCGCATGAGTGTGGTTGTGTGATTGTGTGTGTTAGTGTGTGTGACTCTGTGTGAGTGTGTGAATGTGTGAGTGTGTGTGCATGAGTTAGTGTGTATGAGAGTGTGTGTGAGTGTGAGTGAATGTGTGTAATGGTGTGTGTGAGTGTGTGTGAGTGTGTTTGTGTTTGAGTATGTATGTGAGTGTGTGTGTGTGTGTGAGTGAGCGTGTGTGTGTGTGTGTTTGAGTGTGTGTGTGAGTGTGTGTTTGAGTGAGCGTGTGTGTGAGTGTGAGTGAGTGTGAGTGTGTGTATGTGAATGTGAGGGTGTGTGAGTGAGTGTGTGTGCCTGTGTGAGTGTGTGTGTGCGAGTGTGCGTATGTGTGTGTGCATGTGAGTGTGTGTGTGCATGTGAGTGTGTGTGTGTCTGTGTGTGACTGTGTGTGTGTATGCGTGTGTGTGTATGTTTGCTTAAGTGTTTGCATGTGTATGTGTGTGCATGAGAGTGTGTGTGCGCATGAGTGTGTGTGTATTTGTGTGATTGTGTGTATGTGTGTGTTAGTGTGTATGTGAGTATGTGTGAGTGTATGTGTATATGTATGTGAGTGAGTTTGTGGGAGTGTGTGTGTGTGTATGTATGTATGTGTGTGTTTGTGTGTGTGTCAGAGAGAGTGTATGTGAGTGTGTGAGTGTGTGAGAGGGTGTGTGTGTATGTGAGTATGAGGGTGTGTGAGTTAGTGTGTGTGTACCTGTGTGAGTGTGTGTGTGCGTACATGTGTGTGAATGTGTGTGGGTGTAACTGTGTGTGAGTGTATGCGTGTGTGCGAGTGTGTATGTTTGTGTAAGTGTGTGCATGTGTGAATGTGTATGAGTGCGCATGAGAATGTGTGAGTGTGTTTGTGTGATTGTGTGTATGTGTGTGGTAGTGTGTGTGTGTGAGTGTGTGCGACTGTGTGTGTGAATGTGTGTGTGTGGGAGTGAGTATGTGTGCAAGTGAATGTGTATGTGGGTGTGTGTATATATGTGTGTGTGAGAATGTGTGTGAGTCTGAGTGAGCGTGTGTGAGAGTGTGCGCGTGTGTGAGAGTGTGCGTGAATGTGTGTGAGTGTGTGTGTGATTGTGTGTGAGCATGTGTGAGTGTGTACGTGTATGCGTGTGTGTGCATGTATATGTTTGTGTGAGTGTGTGCATGTATGAGTGTGTATGTGTGTACATGAGAGTGTGTGAGTGCGCATGAGTGTGTGAGTGTGTTTGTGTAATTGTGTGTGTATGTGTGTGACTGTCTGAGTGTGTGAATGTGTGTGCACGAGTTAGTGTGTATGAGAGTGTGTGTGAGTGTGAGTGAGTGTGTGTGAGGGTGTGTGTGTGTGTGTGAGTGAGCATGTGTGTGAGTGTGTGTTTGAGAGTATGTGTGTAGGAGTGTGTGTGAGTGGGTGTGTGTGTGAGTGTGTGTGTGAGTGAGAGTGCGTGTGAGTGTGTGTGAGTGTGTGTATGTGAATATGAGGGTGTGTGAATGAGTGTGTGTGTGTGCCTGTGTGAGTGTGTGCGTGTGATTGTGCGTATGTGTGTGTGCAAGTGAATGTAAGTGTGTGTGTCTGTGTGTGTGACTGTGTGAGTGTATGCGTGTATGTGTATGTTTGCTTAAGTGTGTGCATTGTGTGTGCATGAGAGTGTGTGTTCGCATGAGTGTGAGTGTGTTTGTGTGTGCGTATGTGTGTGTTAGTGTGTGTGTCTGTATGTGTGTGCGTGAATGTGTGTGTGAGTGTGAGTGAGTGTGCGTGAGGGTGTGTGTTGGTGCTGGTGTGTGTGCGTATGTATGTGTATGTGAGAGTGTGTGTGTGTCAGAGTGTGTGTGTGTTAGAGTGTGTGTGTGAGTGTGTGTGAGTGAGTGTGTGTGTATGTGTGTGTGAGTGTTTGTGAGTGTGTGTGAGTATGTGTGTGTGTCTGTATCTGTGTGTGCGTGTGTATGTGTGTGTTAGTGCGTGTGTGAGATTGTGTGTTTATGTGTGTGTGAGTGTGTGTGTGTTTAAGTGTGTGTGTGTTTGAGTGTGTGTGTAGGTGTGAGTGTGTGAGAGTGAGTGTGTGTGAGTGTGTGTGTGCATATGTATGTCTGTGTGATTGTGAGTGTGTGTGTCAGTGTGTGTGTGAGTGTGTGAGTGTGTGCATGTGAGTATGTGTGAATGTGTGTGTAAGAGAGTGTGTGTGTGTAGATGTTTGAGTATGTGTGTGTTTGAGAGTGTGTGACTGTGTCTGTATGTGTGTGTATGTATGTGTGTGTGTATGTGTGTGTGTTAGTGCGTGTGTGTGTATGTGTATGTGTGTGTGTATGTGTATGTGTGTTTGAGTATGTTTGAGTGAGTGTGTGTGTGCAGGTGTGAGTGAGTGTGTCTGTGTGCATGCGTGTGTGAGTGAGTGGGTGTGTGAGTGTGTGTGTGTGTGTGACTCGCTATGTGTATGTCTCTGTGTGAGTGTATATCTCTGTGTGTATGTGTGTGTGTGCTTGTGTGTGTGCATGTGTGCGTAGGTGTGTCTGTATTGAGTGTGTGTATGTTTGAGTGTGTGTGTGTGTGTGAGTGTGTGTGAGTATATGTGTGTGAGTGGGTGTATGAGTGTGTGTGTGTGTAAGTGTATGTGTCTGTGTGTGTGAGGGAAAGTGTGTGTGATTGTGTGTGTTTGAGTGTGTGTGCGTTGGGGTGTTTGTGTGTTTGAGTGTGTGTGAATTTGTGTGTGTTGGGGTGTGTGCGTTGGAATGTTTGTGTGAGTGTTTGTGTCTGAGTGCATGTGTATGTGTGTTTTGGGGTGGGTGTGAGTGTGTGTGAATGTGCGTGTGCGTGTTGGTGAGTGTATGAGTGTATGTGTTTGAGTGTATGTGTGTGAGAGTGGGCGGGGGTGAGTGTGTGTGTGTGCATGTATGTGTGAGTGTGTGTAAGTGTGTGTGAGTGTGTGTGTTTGAGTGTGTGTGTGTTTGAGTGTGTGTATGTGAGTGTGTGTGTGAGTACGTGTGTGTGAGTGTGTGTGTAAGTGTGTGTGTGAGTGTGCGTGAGTGTGTGAGTGTTTGTGTGCATGTGTGTGTGTGTTTCTGTTTTGAATGTGTGTGAGTGTGTGTATATGTATGTGAGTGTGTGTTAGTGTGAATGTGAGAGAGTGTGTGTATGTGTGTGTATGTGTGTTTGAGTGTGTGTGTGCATGTGTGTGAGTGTGTGTGTATTTGAGTGTGTGAGTGAGTGTGTATTTGCGTATGTGAGAGTGAGGCTGTGTGTGCGTGTGTGAGTGTGTGTGTTCCTGTGTGAGTGTGTGTGTGTGAGTATGCGTATTTGGGCGTATGCGTGTGAGTGTGTGTATCTGTGTGTGTGAATGTATGCATGTGCGTGCGTGTGTGTATATGAGAGTGTGTGTGTGCACGTGTGTTTGTGAGAGTGTATGTGTGTGTGTGTGTGCATATGTGTGTTTGAGTGTGTGAGTGTATTTGTATGTGTGTGAGTGTGTGTGCATGTGTGTGATAGTGTGTGCGTGAGAGTGCATGTGTATGTGTGTGTATGTGACTGTGTGTGAATGTGTGTGTGTGAGTGAGTGTGTGTGTGTATGTGAGTGCGAGTGAGAGTGTGTGTGAGTGTGTATGTGTGTTTGAATGTGCTTGCGTGTGCGTGTGTGTGTGTGTGTGAGTGTGTGTGAGTGAGTGTGTGTCTGAGTGAGTGTGTGGGTATGTGAGTGTGTGTCAGCAAGTGTGTTTGAGCAAGTGTGTGTGCCTGTGTGAGTGTGTGTGTGTCCGTGTGCATACGTATGTGTGTGTGAGAGTATGGGTGTGTGAGTGTGTGTGAGTGTGTGTGCTTGAGTGTGTGTGTGTGTGTGAGTGTGTGTGTGCCTGTTTGAGTGTGTGTGTGCATGAGTGAGTGTGTGAGTGTGTATGTCTATGTGTCTGTGTGTGAGTGTTTGCGTGTCTGTGCATGTGCGTATGTTTGCATGTGTGAGTGTGTATGTGTGTGGGTAGAGAGTGTGTGTGTATGCGTGCGTGTGTATGTGAAAGTGTGTGCGCGAGTGTGTTTGTTTGAGTGTATGTGTGTGACTATGTGAGTGAGTGTGTGTGTGAGTGTGTGTATGTGTGTGTGAGTGAGTGTGTGTGAGAGTGTGTGAGTGAGTGTGAGTGTGTGTGTGCATATGTATGTGTGTGAGAGATTGTGTGTGAGTGTGTGTGTGAGTGTGTGTGTGAGTGAGTGTGTGTGCGTGTCTGTGTGTGAGTTTGTGTGCGTGTATGTGTGGGTGAGAGTGAGTGTGATTGTGTGTATATGTGTGTTTGAGTGTGTGAGTGTCTGCATGTGTGTGTGAGTGTGTGCGTGCATGTGTGTTAGTGTGTGCATGAGAGTGCATATGTGTGTGTGACTGTATGTGAGTGTGTGCGTGTGAGTGAGTGTGTGTGTGTGAGAGTGTGCGTGCATATGTATTTTTTGTGATTGTGTTGTGTGAGTGTGTTTGAGTGTGTGTGAGAGTGTGTGTGTGACTATGTGTGTGTTAGTGGGTGTGTGTGAGTGTGTGTATGCATGTGAGTGCATGTGAGTGGTGTGTGTGAGACTGTGTGTGAGTGTATGTGTGTGCATGTTTGCATGAGTGTGTGTGTGTGAGTGTGTATGTGTGTGCATGAGAGTGTGTGTGTGTGATTGTGTGTTAGTGTGTCTGAGTGTGTGTGTGCTTATGTATGTGTGTGCTTGTGTGTCTGTGAGTGAGTGCGTCTGTGAGTGTGAGGGCGTGTGAGTGTGTGTGTGTGCGTGTGAGTGTGTGTGTGTGTCTGTGTGTGTGACTGTATGTGAGTGCATGTGTGTGTGTGCATGTTTGCGTGAGTGTATGCTTGTGTGAGTGTGTATGTGTGGGCATGAGTGTATGTGTGCACGCCTGTGAGAGTGTGTTTGTGTGTATGTGTGTGTGTGAGAGTGAGTGTGTGTGTGTGAATGTGAGTGTGTCTGTGTGCGTGCGTATGTGTGTGTAAATGTGAGTGTATGTGTGCCTGTGTGAGTGTTTGCGTGTCTGTGCGTGTGTGTATGTTTGCATGAGTGTGTATGTGTGTGGGTGAGAGTGTGTGTGTGTGTGTATGCGAGTGTGTTTGTTTGAGTGTGTGTGTGTGACTATGTGAGTGAGTGAGTGTGAGTGTGTGAATGAGTGAGAGAGTGTGTGTGTGTGAGTGAGTGTGTGTGTGTGTGTGTGTGAAGCGAGTGTGTGTGCATATGTATGGGTGTGTGAGAATGTGTGTGAAAGTGTGTGTGAAAGTGTGTATGTGAGTGTGTGAGTGAGTGTGTGTGTATGTGTGTGTGTGTGTGTGTGTGTGAGAGTGTGTGAGTTTGTGTGAGTGTGTGTATGTGTGTTTGAGTGTGTCTGTATGAGTGTGTGTGCATGTGTGTGTTAGTGTGTGCGTGAGAGTGCATGTGTATGTTTGTGTGTGACTGTATGTGAATGTGTAAATGTGTGTGTGAGTGAGTGTGTGTGAGTATGAGTGTGTGTGAGTGTGTGTGCATATGTATGTGTGTGTGATTGTATTTGTGTGTGTGTGTTTGAGTGTGTGTGAGAGTGTGTGTGTGTGTGTGTGTGTGACTTTGTGTGTTAGTGCGTGTGTGTGAGTGTGTGTGAGTGTGTGTGTGATGTGTGTGAGTGTATGCATGTGTCTGTGTGTGCATGTTTGCATGAGTGTGTGCGTGTGTGTGTATGTGTGTGCATGAGAGTGTGTGTGTGATTGTGTGTGTGTTAGAGTGACTGAGTGTGTGATTGTGTGTGCATGATTGTGTGTGAGTGAGTGCGTCTGGGAGTGTGAGGGAGTGTGAGTGAGTGTGTGTGCATGTGAGTGTATGTGTGTCTGTGTGTGACTGTGTGAGTGTATGCATGTGTGTGCATGTTTACGTGAGTGTGTGCTTGTGTGAGTGTGTATATGTGGGTGTGAGAGTGTGTGTGCATGTCTGTGTGTGTGTTTGTGTGATTGTGTGTGTATGTGTTTGTTAGCGTGTGTGTGAGTATGTGTGAGTGAGTGTGTGTGTGAGTATGTGAGAGTGAGTGTGTGAGAGTGGGTGCATGTGGTAGTATATGTCTGTGTATGTGTTTGTTAGTGTGTGTGAGTGTGTGTGAGTGAGTGTGTGCGTGAGTATGTGAGAGTGAGTGCGTGAGAGTGAATGCGTGTGTGTATATGTCTGTGTATGTGTGTAAGAGCGTGTGTGTGAGTGTGTAGGTCTGAGTGAGTGTGTGTGAATGTGTCTGTGTGCATGTGTATGTGTGTGTTTGAGTGTGTGAGTGAGCGAGTGTGAGTGAGTGAGTGTGTGTGAGTGAGTGTGTGTGTATGTGAGTGTGAGGGTGTGAGTGAGGATGTGTGTGTGCCTGTGTGAGTGGGCGTGTATGAGTGTGCATATGTGTGTATGTGTGTGACTGTGTGTGAGTGTGAGTGTATGCGTGTGTGCATGTGTGTATGTTTGCATGTGTGAGTGTGTATGTGTGTGCGTGGGAGTGTTTGTGTGACTATGTGTGATTGTGTGTGAGTGAGTGCGTATGTGAGTGTGTGTGTGTATGTGCGTGTGAGAGTGTGTGTGAGTGAGTATGTGATGATGTGTGTGTGTGTAGGTATGTGTGAGAGTGTGTGTGTGTAAGAGAATGTGTGTGTAGTTGTTTGAGTATGTGTGTGTTTGAGAGTGTGTGACTGTGTCTGTATGTGTGTGTCTGTATGTGTGTGTGTATGTGTGTGTGTTAGTGCGTGTGTGTGTATGTGTATGTGTGTTTGAGTATGTTTGAGTGAGTGTGTATGTGTGTGAGTGTGTGTGTGCAGGTGTGAGTGAGTGTGTCTGTGTGCATGTGTGTGTGAGCATGTGTGAGTGAGTGGGTGTGTGAGTGTGTGTGTGTGTGTGACTCGCTATGTGTATGTCTCTGTGTGAGTGTATGTCTCTGTGTGTGCATGTGTGCGTAGGTGTGTCTGTATTGAGTGTGTGTATGTTTGAGTGTGTGTGAGTATATGTGTGTGAGTGGGTGTATGAGTGTGTAAGTGTATGTGTCTGTGTGTGTGAGGGAGAGTGTGTGTGATTGTGTGTGTTTGAGTGTGTGTGCGTTGGGGTGTTTGTGTGTTTGAGTGTGTGTGAATTTGTGTGTGTTGGGGTGTGTGCGTTGGAATGTTTGTGTGAGTGTTTGTGTCTGAGTGCAAGTGTATGTGTGTTTTGGGGTGGGTGTGAGTGTGTGTGAATGTGCGTGTGCGTGTTGGTGAGTGTATGAGTGTATGTGTTTGAGTGTATGTGTGTGAGAGTGGGTGGGGGTGAGTGTGTGTGTGTGCATGTATGTGTGAGTGTGTGTAAGTGTGTGTGAGTGTGTGTGTTTGAGTGTGTGTGTGTTTGAGTGTGTGTATGTGAGTGTGTGTGTGAGTACGTGTGTGTGAGTGTGTGTGTAAGTGTGTGTGTGAGTGTGCGTGAGTGTGTGAGTGTTTGTGTGCATGTGTGTGTGTGTGTATGTGTGTTTGAATGTGTGTGAGTGTGTGTATATGTATGTGAGTGTGTGTGTTAGTGTGAATGTGAGAGAGTGTGTGTATGTGTGTGTATGTGTGTTTGAGTGTGTGTGTGTAAGTGTGTGAGTGTGTGTGTATTTGCGTATGTGAGAGTGAGGCTGTGTGTGCGTGTGTGAGTGTGTGTGTTCCTGTGTGAGTGTGTGTGTGTGAGTGTGCGTATTTGGGCGTATGCATGTGAGTGTGTGAGTGTGTGTATCTGTGTGTGTGAATGTATGCATGTGCGTGCGTGTATGTATATGAGAGTGTGTGTGTGCGCGTGTGTTTGTGAGAGTGTATGTGTGAGTGTGTTTGTGTGATTGTGTGTGTGCTTTAGTGTGTGTGAGAGTGTGTGCGTGACTGTGTGTGAGTGATTTAATGTGATAGTGTGTGAGTGAGTGTGTGTGAGTGTGAGTTGGGAATGTGTGTCTGTGAGTGTGTGTTTATGTGTGTGTGTGTGTGTGTCTGTGAGTGTGTGTCTGTTAGTGTGTGTGTGAGAGTGTGTGTGAGTGTATGTGAGTACATGTGAGTTTGTGTGTGAGTGTGTGTGTAAGTGTGTGCGTATGCATGAGTGCATGTTTGCGTGAGTGCGCATGTGTGTGTATGTGTGTGCATGAGAGTGTGTGTGCGTGATTATGTGTGTTAGTGTGTCTGTGTGTGGATGTGCGTGTGTGCGATTGTGTGTGTGAGTGTGTCTGTGAGTGTAAGGGTGTGAGAGTGAGTGTGTGTGTCTGTGTGAGTGCGTGTATGTGTTCTGTGTGTGTGACTGTGTGTGAGTCTATCCATGTGTGTGCATGTTTGCGTGAGCGTGTGCATGTGTGAGTGTGCATGTGTGGGCATGAGAGTGTGTGCACGCGTGTGTGTGTGTCTTTGTGTGAGTGTGTGTGTATGTATGTGTTAGTGTGTGTGTGTGTGAATGTGTGAGTTTGTGAGTATGTGTGTGAGTGAGTGTGTGTGAGTGTGAGTGTGCATATGCGTGTGTGTGAGTGAGTGCGTGTATGTGTGTGTATGTGTGTGAGAGCATGTGTGTGTGTGTGTAGGTATGAGTGAGTGTGTGTGAGTGTATCTTTGTGCCTGCGTATGTATATGTGTGAGTGTGTGTGGGAGTGTGTTTGAGTGTGTGTGTGTTTGAGTGTGTGTGTGTTTGAGTGTGTGTGTGAATGAGTGTGTGTGTGTGTGTGTGAGAGTGTGTGTGTATTTGAGTGTGTGAGTGAGTGTGTATTTGCGTATGTGAGAGTGAGGCTGTGTGTGCGTGTGTGAGTGTGTGTGTTCCTGTGTGAGTGTGTGTGTGTGAGTATGCGTATTTGGGCGTATGCGTGTGATTGTGTGTACGTGTGTGTGAATGTATGCATGTGCGTGCGTGTGTGTATATGAGAGTGTGTGTGTGCACGTGTGTTTGTGAGAGTGTATGTGTGTGTGTGTGTGTGTGCATATGTGTGTTTGAGTGTGTGAGTGTATTTGTATGTGTGTGAGTGTGTGTGCATGTGTGTGATAGTGTGTGCGTGAGAGTGCATGTGTATGTGTGTGTATGTGACTGTGTGTGAATGTGTGTGTGTGAGTGAGTGTGTGTGTGTATGTGAGTGCGAGTGAGAGTGTGTGTGAGTGTGTATGTGTGTTTGAATGTGCTTGAGTGTGCGTGTGTGTGTGTGTGTGAGTGTGTGTGAGTGAGTGTGTGTCTGAGTGAGTGTGTGGGTATGTGAGTGTGTGTGTGTCCGTGTGCATACGTATGTGTGTGTGAGAGTATGGGTGTGTGAGTGTGTGTGAGTGTGTGTGCTTGAGTGTGTGTGTGTGTGTGAGTGTGTGTGTGCCTGTTTGAGTGTGTGTGTGCATGAGTGAGTGTGTGAGTGTGTATGTCTATGTGTCTGTGTGTGAGTGTTTGCGTGTCTGTGCATGTGCGTATGTTTGCATGTGTGAGTGTGTATGTGTGTGGGTAGAGAGTGTGTGTGTATGCGTGCGTGTGTATGTGAAAGTGTGTGCGCGAGTGTGTTTGTTTGAGTGTATGTGTGTGACTATGTGAGTGAGTGTGTGTGTGAGTGTGTGTATGTGTGTGTGAGTGAGTGTGTGTGAGTGTGTGAGTGAGTGTGAGTGTGTGTGTGCATATGTATGTGTGTGAGAGATTGTGTGTGAGTGTGTGTGTGAGTGTGTGTGTGAGTGAGTGTGTGTGCGTGTCTGTGTGTGAGTTTGTGTGCGTGTATGTGTGGGTGAGAGTGAGTGTGATTGTGTGTATATGTGTGTTTGAGTGTGTGAGTGTCTGCATGTGTGTGTGAGTGTGTGCGTGCATGTGTGTTAGTGTGTGCATGAGAGTGCATATGTGTGTGTGACTGTATGTGAGTGTGTGCGTGTGAGTGAGTGTGTGTGTGTGTGAGAGTGTGCGTGCATATGTATTTTTTGTGATTGTGTTGTGTGAGTGTGTTTGAGTGTGTGTGAGAGTGTGTGTGTGACTATGTGTGTGTTAGTGGGTGTGTGTGAGTGTGTGTATGCATGTGAGTGCATGTGAGTGGTGTGTGTGAGACTGTGTGTGAGTGTATGTGTGTGCATGTTTGCATGAGTGTGTGTGTGTGAGTGTGTATGTGTGTGCATGAGAGTGTGTGTGTGTGATTGTGTGTTAGTGTGTCTGAGTGTGTGTGTGCTTATGTATGTGTGTGCTTGTGTGTCTGTGAGTGAGTGCGTCAGTGAGTGTGAGGGCGTGTGAGTGTGTGTGTGTGCGTGTGAGTGTGTGTGTGTGTCTGTGTGTGTGACTGTATGTGAGTGCATGTGTGTGTGTGCATGTTTGCGTGAGTGTATGCTTGTGTGAGTGTGTATGTGTGGGCATGAGTGTATGTGTGCACGCCTGTGAGAGTGTGTTTGTGTGTATGTGTGTGTGTGAGAGTGAGTGTGTGTGTGTGAATGTGAGTGTGTCTGTGTGCGTGCGTATGTGTGTGTAAATGTGAGTGTATGTGTGCCTGTGTGAGTGTTTGCGTGTCTGTGCGTGTGTGTATGTTTGCATGAGTGTGTATGTGTGTGGGTGAGAGTGTGTGTGTGTGTGTATGCGAGTGTGTTTGTTTGAGTGTGTGTGTGTGACTATGTGAGTGAGTGAGTGTGAGTGTGTGAATGAGTGAGAGAGTGTGTGTGTGTGAGTGAGTGTGTGTGTGTGTGTGTGAAGCGAGTGTGTGTGCATATGTATGGGTGTGTGAGAATGTGTGTGAAAGTGTGTGTGAAAGTGTGTATGTGAGTGTGTGAGTGAGTGTGTGTGTATGTGTGTGTGTGCGTGTGTGTGTGAGAGTGTGTGAGTTTGTGTGAGTGTGTGTATGTGTGTTTGAGTGTGTCTGTATGAGTGTGTGTGCATGTGTGTGTTAGTGTGTGCGTGAGAGTGCATGTGTATGTTTGTGTGTGACTGTATGTGAGTGTGTAAATGTGTGTGTGAGTGAGTGTGTGTGAGTATGAGTGTGTGTGAGTGTGTGTGAATGTGTGTGCATATGTATGTGTGTGTGATTGTATTTGTGTGTGTGTGTTTGATTGTGTGTGAGAGTGTGTGTGTGTGTGTGTGTGACTTTGTGTGTTAGTGCGTGTGTGTGAGTGTGTGTGAGTGTGTGTGTGATGTGTGTGAGTGTATGCATGTGTCTGTGTGTGCATGTTTGCATGAGTGTGTGCGTGTGTGTGTATGTGTGTGCATGAGAGTGTGTGTGTGATTGTGTGTGTGTTAGAGTGACTGAGTGTGTGATTGTGTGTGCATGATTGTGTGTGAGTGAGTGCGTCTGGGAGTGTGAGGGAGTGTGAGTGAGTGTGTGTGCATGTGAGTGTATGTGTGTCTGTGTGTGACTGTGTGAGTGTATGCATGTGTGTGCATGTTTACGTGAGTGTGTGCTTGTGTGAGTGTGTATATGTGGGTGTGAGAGTGTGTGTGTGCATGTCTGTGTGTGTGTTTGTGTGATTGTGTGTGTATGTGTTTGTTAGCGTGTGTGTGAGTGTGTGTGAGTGAGTGTGTGTGTGAGTATGTGAGAGTGAGTGTGTGAGAGTGGGTGCATGTGGTAGTATATGTCTGTGTATGTGTTTGTTAGTGTGTGTGAGTGTGTGTGAGTGAGTGTGTGCGTGAGTATGTGAGAGTGAGTGCGTGAGAGTGAATGCGTGTGTGTATATGTCTATGTGTGTAAGAGCGTGTGTGTGAGTGTGTAGGTCTGAGTGAGTGTGTGTGAATGTGTCTGTGTGCATGTGTATGTGTGTGTTTGAGTGTGTGAGTGAGCGAGTGTGAGTGAGTGAGTGTGTGTGAGTGAGTGTGTGTGTATGTGAGTGTGAGGGTGTGAGTGAGGATGTGTGTGTGCCTGTGTGAGTGGGCGTGTATGAGTGTGCATATGTGTGTATGTGTGTGACTGTGTGTGAGTGTGAGTGTATGCGTGTGTGCATGTGTGTATGTTTGCATGTGTGAGTGTGTATGTGTGTGCGTGGGAGTGTTTGTGTGACTATGTGTGATTGTGTGTGAGTGAGTGCGTATGTGAGTGTGTGTGTGTATGTGCGTGTGAGAGTGTGTGTGAGTGAGTATGTGATGATGTGTGTGTGTGTAGGTATGTGTGAGAGTGTGTGTGTGTAAGAGAATGTGTGTGTAGTTGTTTGAGTATGTGTGTGTTTGAGAGTGTGTGACTGTGTCTGTATGTGTGTGTCTGTATGTGTGTGTGTATGTGTGTGTGTTAGTGCGTGTGTGTGTATGTGTATGTGTGTTTGAGTATGTTTGAGTGAGTGTGTATGTGTGTGAGTGTGTGTGTGCAGGTGTGAGTGAGTGTGTCTGTGTGCATGTGTGTGTGAGCATGTGTGAGTGAGTGGGTGTGTGAGTGTGTGTGTGTGTGTGACTCGCTATGTGTATGTCTCTGTGTGAGTGTATGTCTCTGTGTGTGCATGTGTGCGTAGGTGTGTCTGTATTGAGTGTGTGTATGTTTGAGTGTGTGTGAGTATATGTGTGTGAGTGGGTGTATGAGTGTGTAAGTGTATGTGTCTGTGTGTGTGAGGGAGAGTGTGTGTGATTGTGTGTGTTTGAGTGTGTGTGCGTTGGGGTGTTTGTGTGTTTGAGTGTGTGTGAATTTGTGTGTGTTGGGGTGTGTGCGTTGGAATGTTTGTGTGAGTGTTTGTGTCTGAGTGCATGTGTATGTGTGTTTTGGGGTGGGTGTGAGTGTGTGTGAATGTGCGTGTGCGTGTTGGTGAGTGTATGAGTGTATGTGTTTGAGTGTATGTGTGTGAGAGTGGGTGGGGGTGAGTGTGTGTGTGTGCATGTATGTGTGAGTGTGTGTAAGTGTGTGTGAGTGTGTGTGTTTGAGTGTGTGTGTGTTTGAGTGTGTGTATGTGAGTGTGTGTGTGAGTACGTGTGTGTGAGTGTGTGTGTAAGTGTGTGTGTGAGTGTGCGTGAGTGTGTGAGTGTTTGTGTGCATGTGTGTGTGTGTGTATGTGTGTTTGAATGTGTGTGAGTGTGTGTATATGTATGTGAGTGTGTGTGTTAGTGTGAATGTGAGAGAGTGTGTGTATGTGTGTGTATGTGTGTTTGAGTGTGTGTGTGAGTGTGTGTGTATTTGCGTATGTGAGAGTGAGGCTGTGTGTGCGTGTGTGAGTGTGTGTGTTCCTGTGTGAGTGTGTGTGTGTGAGTGTGCGTATTTGGGCGTATGCATGTGAGTGTGTGAGTGTGTGTATCTGTGTGTGTGAATGTATGCATGTGCGTGCGTGTATGTATATGAGAGTGTGTGTGTGCGCGTGTTTGTGAGAGTGTATGTGTGAGTGTGTTTGTGTGATTGTGTGTGTGCTTTAGTGTGTGTGAGAGTGTGTGCGTGACTGTGTGTGAGTGATTTAATGTGATAGTGTGTGAGTGAGTGTGTGTGAGTGTGAGTTGGGAATGTGTGTCTGTGAGTGTGTGTTTATGTGTGTGTGTGTGTGTGTCTGTGAGTGTGTGTCTGTTAGTGTGTGTGTGAGAGTGTGTGTGAGTGTATGTGAGTACATGTGAGTTTGTGTGTGAGTGTGTGTGTAAGTGTGTGCGTATGCATGAGTGCATGTTTGCGTGAGTGCGCATGTGTGTGTATGTGTGTGCATGAGAGTGTGTGTGCGTGATTATGTGTGTTAGTGTGTCTGTGTGTGGATGTGCGTGTGTGCGATTGTGTGTGTGAGTGTGTCTGTGAGTGTAAGGGTGTGAGAGTGAGTGTGTGTATCTGTGTGAGTGCGTGTATGTGTTCTGTGTGTGTGACTGTGTGTGAGTCTATCCATGTGTGTGCATGTTTGCGTGAGCGTGTGCATGTGTGAGTGTGCATGTGTGGGCATGAGAGTGTGTGCACGCGTGTGTGTGTGTCTTTGTGTGAGTGTGTGTGTATGTATGTGTTAGTGTGTGTGTGTGTGAATGTGTGAGTTTGTGAGTATGTGTGTGAGTGAGTGTGTGTGAGTGTGAGTGTGCATATGCGTGTGTGTGAGTGAGTGCGTGTATGTGTGTGTATGTGTGTGAGAGCATGTGTGTGTGTGTGTAGGTATGAGTGAGTGTGTGTGAGTGTATCTTTGTGCCTGCGTATGTATATGTGTGAGTGTGTGTGGGAGTGTGTTTGAGTGTGTGTGTGTTTGAGTGTGTGTGTGTTTGAGTGTGTGTGTGAATGAGTGTGTGTGTGTGTGTGTGAGAGTGTGTGTATGTGAGTGTGAGGGTGTGTGAGTGAGGGTGTGTGTGTGCCTGTGTCAGTGTGTGTGTAAGTGTGCGTATGTGTGAGTGTGTGTGTGACTGTGTGTGTGTATGCATGTGTATGCGTTTGTGTATGTTTGCAAGTGTGCATGTGTGTGCGTGAGAGTGTTTTTGTGCATGTTTTAATGAGTGTGTTTGTGTGATTGTGTGTACGTGTGTGTGAGTGTGTATGTATGTGTGTGTGCGTGTGTATGTGTGTTTGAGTGAGTGTGTATGTGTGTGTGAGTGTGTGTGTGTGTAGGTGTGAGTGAGTGTGTCTGTGTGTGTGTGTATGTGTGTGTGAGCGTGTGTGTGAGTGAGAGTGTGTTTGAATGTGGGCGTGTGTGTTGGCGTGTGTGTGTGAATCACTATGTGTATGTCTCCATGTGAGTGTGTGTGAATGTGTGTGTGCATGTGTGAGTAGGTGTGTGAGTGTGTGTGTTGGGGTGTGTGTATGTGTTTGAGCATGTGTGTGTATTTGAGTGTGTATCTGAGTGTGTGTGTGTGAGTATGTGTATGTGAGTGGATGTGTGAGTGTGTGTGTGTCTGTGTGCATAAGTGTGTGTCTGTGTGTGTGAGGGAGAGTGTGAGTGAGTGTGTGTGTCTGTGTGTGACTGTGTGTGAGTGTATGCATGTGTGTGTGCTTGTGTGTATGTTTGCGTGAGTGTGTGCATATGTGTGTGTATGTGTGTGCGTGAGATGTTTGTGTGCATGTGTGTGTGTTTGTGTGTGTGTGTATGTGTATGTTAGTGTGTGTGAGTGCGTGTGTGACTGTGTGAGTGTGTGAATGTGTGATTTTGTGTGTGAGTGTGTGTGAGTGTGTATGTAAATGTGTGTGTGTATGTGTGTGTGTTACTGCGTGTGTGAGTGTGTGTGTATGTGTGTGTGAGTGAGTGTGTTTGTGAGTGTTTGACTTTGTTTGAGTGAGTGTGTATGTGTATGTGAGTGTGTGTGTGTAGGTGTGAGTGAGTGTGTCTGTGTGCATGTGTATGTGCGTGTGTGAGCGAGTGTGTGTGAGGGCGCCGTGTTGGGGTGTGTATGTGAATCGCTATGTGTATGTCTCTGTGTGAGTGTGTGTGAATGTGTGCTTGTGTGTGCACGTGTGAGTAGGTGTGTGAGTGTGTGTTTGTGTCGGGGTGTGTGTGTGTTTGAGCATGCGTGTGTTTGAGTGTGTGTGTGAGTGAATGTGAGTGTAGGTGTGTGTGTGTGTGATTGAGTGTGTGTGTATGTGTGTATAAATGTGTGAGTGTGAGTGTGTGAGGGTGTGTGTGAGTGTGTGTGCGTATGTATGTGTGTGAGTGTGTGTGTGTGAGTGTGCATGTGTGGGTGTTACTGAGTGTGTGTGAGGTGTCTGTGTGCGTGGATATATGTGTGTGTGAGTGTGTGTGTGGGAGTGTGTGTGAGTGAGTGTGTGTGAGTGAGTGTGTGTATGTGAGTATGAGGGTGTGTGACTGAGTGAGTGTGTGTGCCTGTGTGAGTGTATGTGTGTGAGTGTGCGTATGTGCGTGTGAGTGTGTGAGTATGTGTGTCTGTGAGTGTATGTGAGTGTGTGTGCAGATGTATGTGTGTGTGAGTGTGTGTGTGTGTCAGAGTGTGTGTGTGTACATGTATGAGTGTGTGTGTGTGAGCGTGTGTATGTGTGTGTGTGAGCGTGTGTGAGTGAGTGATTGTGTATGTATGTGTGTGTGTATGTCAGAGTGTGTGTGAGTGTATGTGAGTGAATGTGTGTGTGTACGTGTGTGTGTCTGTGTCTGTGTGTGACTGTGTGTGACTGTGTGTGAGTGTGTGCGTGTGTGTGCATGGTTGCGTGATCATGTGCATGTGTGTGTATATGTGTGCGTGAGAGTGTGTGCACGCGTGTGTGTGTGACTGTGTTTGTGTGATTGTGTGTATATGTGTGTGTTAGTGTGTCTGTGTGAGTGTGTGAATGCATGTGTGTGAGTGTGTGTGAGAGAATGTGTGTGTGTGTGTTTGTATACGTGTGTGAGTGTGAGTGAGTGTGTGTGCGCATATGTATGTGTGTATGTGTGAGAATGTGTTTCTGTGAGAGAGTGTGTGTGTGAGTGTGTGTGAAGCAGTTTGTGTGTGTGTGTGAGTGTGTGTGGGAGTGTGTATGTATGTTTGAGTGTGTGTTTGTGCATGTGAGAGTGTGTGTGTGAGTGCGCGTGTATGCCTGTTTGAGTGTGTGTGTGTATGTATGTGAGTGTGTGATTGTGTATGTATGTATGTGTCTGTGAGTGTGTGTGTGCGAGTGTGTGTGCATGTTTGTGTGTGTGAGCATGTGTATGTATGTGTGTTTGAGTGTGTGTGAGTGAGTGTGTGTATGTGTCTGTGAGTGTGTGTGTGAGAGTGTGTGTGTGAGCATGTGTGAGTGTGTGTGATTGTGTATGTATGTGTGAGTGTGTATGTCAGAGTGTGTGTGAGTGTATGTGAGTGAATGTGTGTGTACGTGTGTGTGTCTATGTCTGTGTGTGACTGTGTCAGTGTGTGTGCGTGTGTGTGTGTGTGTGTGTGAGTGTGTATCAGCATGTATGTGTGTGTGTGAGTGAGTGTGTGTGTTTGTGTCTGTGCCTGTGTGTGTGACCGTGTGTGTGTGTGTGAGTGAGTGTGTGTGTGTCTGTGTGACTGTGTGTGTATGCCTGTGTCTGCATGTGTGCATGTTTGCATGAGTGTGTTGCGTGTATGTGTGTACATGAGTGTGAGTGCGCTGTGTGTGATTGTGTGTGTGTTAGTGTGTGACTGTGTATGTATGTGACTGTGTGTGTAAGTGTGTGTAAGTGTGTGTATGTGTGTGTGTGAGTGTGACTGTGTGTGAATGTTTGTGTCTGTGTGTGACTGTGTGTGAGTGCATGCGTGTGTGTGGTAGGCTTTGTGTGCATTTGTGTGTGTGTGTTGGGGTGTGTGTGTGAGTTAGTGTGTTGGGGTGCATGTATGAGTGTGTGTGTGCATGCGTGTGAGTGTGTGTGTGCGTGTGATTGTGAGTGTGTGTGTGATCTTTTGTGAGTATTTGTGTGTGTGTGTATGTTTGCGTGAGTGTGTGAGTGTGTTTGTGTGATTGTGTGTTTATGTGTGTGTTAGTGTATGTGTCTGTGTGAGTGTGTGAATGTGTGAGTGTGTGTGTGTGGGTGCATGTGTATGTGAGTGTGTGTGTATGTGTGTGAGTGTGAGTGAGTATGTGTGAGGGTGTGTGTGAGTGTGTGTGCGCGTGTGAGTGTGTGTGTACGTGTGTGTGTGAGTGTATGCATGTGTCTGCGTGTGTGCATGTTTGTGTGAGTGTGTGCTTGTGTGAGTGTGTGTATGAGAGAGTGTGGGCGCGTGTGTGTGTGTGTGTGTAATTGTGTGTGTTAGTGCGTGAGAATGTGTGTGTGTGCGTGTGTATGCGAGTGTGTTTGTGTGATTGTGTGTTTGTGTGTGTTACTGGGTGTGGCTGTGTGTGTGACTGTGTGCGCATGTGTGAATGTGTGAGTGTGTGAGAGTGAGTGTATGGGTGAGTGTGTGTGTATATGTGTGTGTGAGTGAACGTGTGTGAGGGCGTGTTTGCATATGTATGTGTGTGAGTGAGTGTGTGTGTGAGTGTGTGATTGTGTATGTGGGTAAGGTGACTGTGTGCGTGTGAGTGCATGCATGTGTGTGTGGGTGGGGGGTGTTTGTGTGCATGTGTGTGTGTGTTGGGGTGTGTGTGTGTGAGTGTGTGTGTGCATGTGAGTGTGTGTGTACATGTGATTGTGAGTGTGTGTGTGTCTGTGTGTGACTTTGTGTGAGTGTTTCATTTGTGTGTGTATGTTTGCGTGAGTGTGTGCATGTGTGTGTGTTTATGTGTGAGAGTGTGTGTGCAAGTGTGTTGGTGTGTGTGAGTGTGTGTGTGTGCGTGCACATGTGTGTGTGTCTCTATGCATGAGCGAGTATGAGTGTGTGAGTGTATGCATGTGTGTATGTTTGCGTGTGTGCATGAGTGTATGTGTGTGCATGAGAGTGTGTGTGCACATGAGTGTGTGTGTTTGTGTGATTATGTGTGAGGGTGTTAGTGTGTGTGTGACTGTGTGAGTGTGTGTGGGTGAGTGTGTGTGCGTGAGTGAGTGTGTATGTGAGTGTGTGTGTATATATGTGTGAGTGTGAGTGTGAGTGTGTGTGTGAGTGTGTGTCAGAGTGTGTGTGTGAGTGTGTGTGTATGTGTGTGTGAGTGTGTGTGTTAGTGTGTGTGTGAGCGTGTGTGAGTGAGTGATTGTGTATGTATGTGTGTGTCTGTGAGTGCATGTTTGTGTGTGAGCATGTATGTGTGTATGTGTGTTTGAGTGTGTGTGAGTGAGTGTGTGTATATGTCTGTGAGTGTGTGTGTGTGAGCATGTGTGAGTGAGTGATTGTGTATGTATGTGTGAGTGTGTATGTCAGAGGGTGTGTGAGTGTATGTGAGTGAATGTGTGTGTACGTGTGTGTGTCTGTGTCTGTGTGTGACTGTGTCAGTGTGTGTGTGTGTGTGTCTGTGTGAGTGTGTGTATGAGCTTGTGTGTGTGTGTGAGTGAGTGTGTGTGTGTCTGTGTGACTGTGTGTGTATGCCTGTGTCTGCATGTGTGCATGTTTGCGTGAGTGTGTTGCGTGTATGTGTGTACATGAGTGTGTGTGCGCTGTGTGTGATTGTGTGTGTGTGAGTGTATGTGTGTGACTGTGTGTGTATGTGAGTGTGTCTGTGTGTGACTGTGTGTGAGTGCATGCGTGTGTATGGGGGAGTTTGTGTGCATTTGTGTGTGTGTGTGTTGGGGTGTGTGTGTGAGTGTGTGTGTTCGGGGGTGTGTGTGAGTGTGTGTGTGCATGCGTGTGAGTGTGTGTGTGTGATTGTGAGTGTGTGTGTGATCTTTTGTGAGTGTTTGCTTGTGTGTGTGTATGTTTGCGTGAGTGTGTGCGTGTGTGAGTGTGTTTATGTGTGCATAAGAGTGTTTGTGTGCGTGTGTGTGTGTGTGAGAGAGTGTGTTTGTGTGATTGTGTGTTTATGTGTGTGTTAGTGTGTGTGACTCTGTGTGAGTGTGTGAATGTGTGAGTGTGTGTGTGAGTGCCTGTGTATGTGAGTGTGTGTGTATGTGTGTGAGTGTGGGTGAGTGTGAGTGAGTGTGTGTGTGAGGGTGTGTGTGAGTGTGTGTGTGCGTATATATGTGTGTGTTGAGTGTGTGTGTGAGTGTGTGTGTGCGTGTGTGTGTGCATGTGTGTGTGAGTGTATGCATGTGTCTGTGTGTGTGCATGATTGTGTGAGTTTGTGCTTGTGTGAGTGTGTACGTGTGTGTATGAGAGAGTGTGGGCGCCTGTGTGTGTGTGAGTATGTGTGTGTAATTGTGTGTGTTAGTGCGTGAGAATGTGTGTGCGTGCGTGTGTGTGTGAGTGTGTGTGCGAGTGTGATTGTGTGTTTGTGTGTGATTGTGTGTTTGTGTGTGTTATTGGGTGTGGCTGTGTGTGACTGTGTGTGACTGTGTGCACATGTGTGAATGTGTGAGTGTGTGAGAGTGAGTGTATGGGTGAGTGTGTGTGTATGTGTGTGTGTGAGTGTGAGTGAACGTGTGTGAGGGTGTGTTTGCATATGTATGTGGGTGAGTGAGTGTGTGTGTGAGTATGTGATTGTGTGTGTGGGTAAGTGTGACTGTGTGCGTGTGAGTGCATGCGGGTGTGTGTGGGTGGGGGGTGTTTGTGTGCATGTGTGTGTGTGTTGGGGTGTGCGTGTGAGTGTGTGTGTACATGTGATTGTGAGTGTGTGTGTCTGTGTGTGACTTTGTGTGAGTGTTTCATTTGTGTGTGTATGGTTGCGTGAGTGTGTGCGTGTGTGTGTGTTTGTGTGTGCATGAAAGTGTGTATGTGTGTGTGAGAGTGTGTGTGCAAGTGTGTTTGTGTGAGTGTGTGTGTGTAGTTGTAACTGAGAGTGTGTGAGTGTGTCTGTGTGCGTGCACGAGTGTGTGTGTGTCTATGTGCGTGCGAGTATGAGTGTGTGAGTGTGTTTGTCTTTGTGTGTGACTGTGTGTGAGTGTATGCATGTGTGTATGTTTGCGTGTGTGCATGAGTGTGTATGTGTGTGCATGAGAGTGTGTGTGCACATGAGTGTGAGTGTGTTTGTGTGATTATGTGTGAGTGTATTAGTGTGTGTGTGAATGTGTGTGACTGTGTGTGGGCGAGTGTGTGTGCGTGAGTGAGTGTATGTGAGTGTGTGTGTATATATGTGTGAATGTGAGTGAGTGTGTGTGAGTGTGTGTCAGAGTGTGTGTGTGTGTATGTGTGAGTGAGTGTGTGTGTGTGTGTGAGTGTGTGGGTGAGCGTGTGTGAGTGAGTGATTGTGTATGTATGTGTGTGTGTCTGTGAGTGCATGTTTGTGCGTGTGAGCATGTTTGTGTGTATGTGTGTTTGAGTGTGTGTGAGTGAGTGTGTGTATGTGTCTGTGAGTGTGTGTGTGTGTGTGTGAGAGTGGGTGTGTGTGAGCATGTGTGAGTGAGTGATTGTGTACGAATGTGTGTGTGTATGTCAGAGTGTGTGTGAGTGTATGTGAGTGAATGTGTGTGTACGTGTGTGTGTGTCTGTGTCTGTGTGTGCCTGTGTCAGTGTGTGTGTGTGTGTGTCTGTGTGAGTGTGTGTACGAGCATGTGTGTGTGTGAGTGTGTGAGTGAGTGTGTGTGCGTGTTTGTGTCTGTGTCTGTGTGTGACCATGTGTGTGTGTGAGTGTGAGTGAGTGTGTGTGTGTGTGTGTGTGTGTCTGTGTGACTGTGTGTGTATGCCTGTGTCTGCATGTGTCCATGTTTGTGTGAGTGTGTTGCGTGTATGTGTGTACATGAGTGTGTGTGCGCTGTGTGTGATTGTGTGTGTTAGTGTGTGTGAGTGTATGTGCGTGACTGTGTGTGTAAGTGTGTGTATGTGTGTGTGCGTGACTGTGTGTGTGAATGTTTGTGTCTGTATGTGACTGTGTGTGAGTGCATGCATGTTTGTGGGGGGGGTTGTGTGCATTTGTGTGTGTTGGGGTGCATGTATGAGTGTATGTGTGCATGCGTGTGAGTGTGTGCGTGTGATTGTGAGTGTGTGTGTGTGATCTTTTGTGAGTGTTTGCATGTGTGTGTGTATGTTTGCGTGAGTGTGTGGGTGTGTGAATGTGTTTGTGTGAGCATAAGAGTGTTTGTGTGTGTGTGAGAGAGTGCGTTTGTGTGATTGTGTGTTTATGTGTGTGCTAGTGTGTGTGGTTGTGTCTGTGTGACTCTGTGTGAGTGTATGAATGCGTGAGTGTGTGTGATTTCATGTGTATGTGAGCGTGTGTGTATGTGTGTGAGTGTAGGTGAGTGTGAGTGAGTGTGTGTGAGGGTGTGTGTGAGTGTGTGTGCGTATATATGTGTGTGTTGAGTGTGTGTATGTGTATGTGCGTGTGAGTGTGTGTGTGCATGTGTGTGTGAGTGTATGCATGTGTCTGCGTGTGTGCATGTTTGTGTGAGTGTGTGCTTGTGTGAGTGTGTACGTGTGTGTATGAGAGAGTGTGGGCTCGTGTGTGTGTGTGAGTATGTGTGTGTAATTCTGTGTGTTAGTGCATGAGAATGTGTGTGTGTGCGTATGTGTTTGTGTGATTCTGTGTTTATGTGTGTTACTGGGTGTGGCTGTGTGTGTGACTGTGCACATGTGTGAATGTGTGAGTGTGTGAGAGTGAGTGCATGGGTGAGTGTGTGTGTATATGTGTGTATGTGAGTGTGAGTGAACATGTGTGAGGATGTGTTTGCATATGTATGTGTGTGAGTGAGTGTGTGTGAGTGTGTGATTGTGTGTGTGGGTAAGTGTGACTGTGTGCGTGTGAGTGCATGCGTGTGTGTGTGGGTGGGGGATATTTGTGTGCATGTGTGTGTGTGTTGGGGTGTGTGTGTGAGTGTGTGTGTGTGTGTGTGTGAGTGTGTGTGTACATGTGATTGTGAGTGTGTGTGTCTGCGTGTGACTTTGTGTGAGTGTTTCATTTGTGTGTGTATGTTTGCGTGAGTGTGTGTGTGTTTGTGTGTGCATGAAAGTGTGTGTGTGCGTGTGTGTGTGAGAGTGTGTGTGCAAGTGTGTTTGTGTGTGTGTAGTTGTAACTGAGAGTGTGTGTGTGTCTGTGTACGTGCACGTGTGTGTGTGAGTGTGTCTATATGCATGCGAGTATGAGTGTGTGAGTGTGTGTGTCTGTGTGTGTGAGTGTGTGTGAGTGTATGCATGTGTGTATGTTTGCGTGTGTGCATGAGTGTGTATGTGTGTGCATGAGAGTGTGTGTGCACGAGTGTGAGTGTGTTTGTGTGATTATGTGTGAGTGTGTTAGTGTGTGTGGGTGAGTGTGTGTGCGTGAGTGAGTGTGTATGTGACTGTGTGTGTATATATGTGTGAGTAAGTGCGTGTGAGGGTGTGTGTGAGAGTGTGTGGGAGTGTGTGTCAGAGTGTGTGTGTGAGTGTGTGTGTATGGGTGTGTGAGTGTGTGTGTGAACGTGTGTGAGTGAGTGATTGCGTATGTATGTGTGTGTGTCTGTGAGTGCATGTTTGTGTGTGTGAGCATGTGTGTGTATGTGTGTTTGAGTGTGTGTGAGTGAGTGTGTGTATGTGTCTATGAGTGTGTGTGTGAGTAGGTGTGAGTGTGTGTACGTGTGTGTGTATGTATGTGTGAGTGTGTGAGTATGTGTGTGTAAGTGAGTGTGTGTGGTTGTGTGTGAGTTTTTGTGTGTGCCTGTGTGTCTGTGTGTCTGTGTGTGAGTGTGTGTATGTGGGTAGTGTGTGAGTGAGTGTGTGTGAGTGTGTTTGTATGTATGTGAGAGTGTGTTTGCGTGAGAGAGTGTGTGTGTGTGAGTGAGTTTGTGTGTGAGTATGTGTGTGAGTGTGTGAGTGTGTGTGTGTGAGTGTTTGTGTGTGTGTATGTGTGTGTGAGTGTGTGTGTGTGTATGCATGTTTGAGTGTGTGTGATTGTGTGTATGTGTGTGAGTGTGCGTGAGTGAGTGTGTATGTGTGTGTTAGTGTATGTGGGAGAGTGTGAGTGTCTGTGTGTGAGTGCATGTGTGTGTATGTGCGTTTGAGTGTGCTTCAGTGTGTGTGTATGTTTGTGTGAGCATGTGTGTGGGTGTAACTGAGTGTGTGTGAGGTGTCTGTGTGCGTGCATATGTGTGTGTCAGTTTGTGTGGGAGCGTCTGTGAGTGTGTGTGTGTCTGAGTGTGTGTTTGAGTGTGTGTGTAAGTGTGTGTCTGAGTGAGTGTGTGTATGTGAGTATGAGGTTGTGTGACTGAGTGAGTGTGTATGCCTGTGTGAGTGTGTGTGTGAATGTGCCTATGTGCGTGTGAGTATGAGTGTGTGAGTGTGTGTGTCTGTGGGTGTGACTGTGTGTGAGTGTGTGCGTGTGTGTATGTTTGTGTGAGTATGTGCATGTGTGTGTATGTGTGTACATGACAGTGTGTGTGTGTGTGCACGAGTGTGTGAGTGTGATTGTGTGTGTAAGTGTGTGTTAGTGTGCATGTGAGTGTGTGTGTGTGTGTGAGTGAGCGTGTGTGAATGTGTATGTGAGTGCGTGTGTATATGTGTGAGAGTGTGTGTCAGAGTGTGTGTGACTGTGTGTGTGCATGTGAATGTATGTGTGTCAGTGTGTGTGTGAATGTGTGTGTGAGCGTGTGTGAGTGCGTGATTGTGTATGTATGTGAGTGTGAGTGTGTATGTCAGAGTGTGTGTGTGAGTGAGTGTGTGTACGTGTGTCTCTGTCTGTGTGTGACTGTGTGAGTGTGTGCGTGTGTGCATGTTTGCCTGAGTGTGTGCATGTGTGAGTGTGTATGTGTGTGCGTGCGAGTGTGTGCACGTGCATGTGTGTGAGTGTGTTTGTGTGATTGTGTGTATGTGTGTGATAGTGTGTCTGTGAGTGAGTGTGTATATGTGTGTGTGAGAGTGTGTGTGTATGCGTGTTTGAGTGTGTGTGATTGTGTGTATGTGTGTGAGTGTGCGTGAGTGAGTGTGTGTGTGTTAGTGTATGTGGGAGAGTGTGAGTGTCTGTGTGTGAGTGCATGTGTGTGTATGTCATTTGAGTGTGCTTCAGTGTGTGTGTATGTGTGTGTGAGTGTGTGTGTAGGTGTAACTGAGTGTGTGTAAGGTGTCTGTGTGCGTGCATATGTGTGTGTCAGTTTGTGTGGGAGCGTCTGTGAGTGTGTGTGTGTCTGAGTGTGTGTTTGAGTGTGTGTCTGAGTGAGTGTGTGTATGTGAGTATGAGGGTGTGTGACTGAGTGAGTGTGTGTGCCTGTGTGAGTGTGTGTGTGAATGTGCCTATGTGCATGTGAGTATGAGTGTGTGAGTGTGTGTGTCTGTGGGTGTGACTGTGTGTGAGTGTGTGTGTGAGTGTGTATGTTTGTGTGAGTATGTGCATGTGTGTGTATGTGTGTACATGATTGTGTGTGTGTGTGCACGAGTGTGTGAGTGTGATTGTGTGTGTAAGTGTGTGTGAGTGAGCGTGTGTGTGTGAATGTGTGAGTGAGTGTGTATGTGAGTGCATGTGTATATGTGTGAGAGTGTGTGTGTATGTCAGAGTGTGTGTGTGACTGTGTGTGTGCATGTGTATGTGTGTGTGAGTGTGTGTGTGAGTGTGTGTGAGCGTGTGTGAGTGAGTGATTGTGTATGTATATGAGTGTGAGTGTGTATGTCAGAGTGTGCGTGTGAGTGAGTGTGTGTGTACGTGTGTGTGAGTGTGAGTGAGTGTGTAGGAGTGTGTGTGAGTGGGTGTGTGTTTGAGTGCGTGTGTGAGTGTGTGTGTGAATGAGCGTGTGTGTGAGTGTGTGTGAGTGTGAGTATGTGAATATGAGGGTGTGTGAATGAGTCTGTGTGTGTGCCTGTGTGAGTGTGTGTGTGCGAGTGTGCATATGTCTGTCTGTGCACGCGTGTGTGTGAGTGTGTTTGCGTGAGTGTGTGTGAGTGTATGTGATTGTGTGTGTGTTCGTGTGTGTGTGTGTGTGTGTGATTGTGTGTGTATGTGTGTTAGTGTGTGTGTGTGAGTGTGTGTGAGTGAGTATGTGTGAATCAATGTGTGTGTGAGAGTGTGTGTATATGTATGTGTGCAAGTGAATGTAAGTGTGTGACTGTGTCAGTGTGTGTGACTGTGTGAGTGTATGCGTGTGTGTGTATGTTTGCTTAAGTGTGTGCATGTGTGTGTATGCGTGTGCATGAGAGTGTGTGTTCGCATGAGTGTGAGTGTGTTTGTGAGATTGTGTGTATGTGTGTGTTAGTGTGTGTGTAACTGTATGTGAGTGTGTGAATGTGTGTGTGAGTGTGTGTGAGTGTGAGTGAGTATGTGTGAGGGTGTGCGTTGGTGCTGGTGTGTGTGCGTATGCATGTGTATGTGAGAGTGTGTGTGTGTCAGAGTGTGTGTGTGAGTGAGTGTGTGTGTACGTGTGTGTGAGTGTTTGTGAGTGTGTGTGAGTATGTGTGTGTGTGCATGTGAGTATGTGTGAATGTGTGTGTGAGTGTCTGTGAGTTTGTGTGAGTGTGTGTGTGAGTGCGTGTGAGTGTACACGTGTGTCTGTGTGTGCATGTTTGAGTGTGTGTGTGTGTGATTGTGTGTCTGTCTGTGCACGCGTGTGTGTGAGTGTGTTTGCGTGAGTGTGTGTGAGTGTATGTGATTGTGTGTGTGTTCGTGTGTGTGCACACGTGTGTGTGTGTGTGTGTGATTGTGTGTGTATGTGTGTTAGTGTGTGTGTGAGTGTGTGTGAGTGAGTATGTGTGAATGAATGTGTGTGAGTGTGTGTATATGTGTGTGTGTGAGTGTGGGTGAGTGTGTGTGCGTATGTATGTCTGTGTGTTTGTATGTGTGAGTGTGTGAGAGTGTGTGAGTGAGTGTGTGTGAGTGAGTGTGTGTGTGTATGTGTGTGAGAGCGTGTTTGTGTGTGAGAGTGTGTGCGTGAGTGTGTATATGTGAATATGAGGGTGTGTGAGTGAGTGTGTGCATGTGCCTGTGGGAGTGTGTGTGTGAGTGTGTGTGTCTGTGTGTGTGAGTGCGTATGAGTGTATGCGCGTGTGTGTATGTTTGTTTAAATGTGTGTGTATGGGTGTACATGAGAGTGTGTGTGTGCATGAGTGTGAGTGTGATTGTGTGTATGTATGTGTGTTAGCGTGTGTGTGTGACTGTGTGTGAGTGTGTGAATGTGTGTGTGTGAGTGAGTGTGTGTGCGTGAGTGCGTGTGTGTGTGTGCATATGTGTGTGTGAGAATGTGTGTGAGTATGAGTGAGTGTGTGTGAGGGTGTGTGTTGGTGCTGGTGTTTGTGCATATGTATGTGTATGTGAGAGTGTGTGTGTCAGAGTGTGTATGTGAGTGTGTGTGTACGTGTGTGTGGGTTTGTGAGTGTGTGTGAGTGTGTCTGTATCTGTGTGAGTGCATGAGTGTGTGCTTGAGTATGTGTGTGAGTGTGTGCGAGCAGGTGTGTGTGTGTGAGTGTCTGTGAGTATGTGTGTGTGTGAGTGAGTGTGTGTATGTTTGCATGGGTGTGTGCGTGTGTGAGTGTGTATGTGTATGGATGAGAGTATGTGTGTGCACGCGTGTGTGTGTCAAAGTGTGTGCGCGACTGTGTTTGTTTGAATGTGTGTGTGTGACTATGTGAGTGAGTGTGTGTGAGTAAGTGTATGTGTGTGTGTGTTTTTATGTGTGTGTATGAGCGTGTGTGTGTTTGTGTGCGTGATTGTGTGTGAGTGTGTGTGTATGTGTGTTTGAGTGTGTGAGTGTGTCTGTATGTGTGTGAGTGTGTGTGTGCATGTGTGTGATAGTGTGTGCGTGAGAGTGCATGTGTATGTGTGTGTATGTGACTGTGTGTGAGTTTGTGAATGTGTGTGTGTGAGTGAGTGTGTGAGTGAGTGTGTGTGTATGTGTGAGTGTGAGTGAGAGTGCGTGTGTGAGTGTGTGTATGTGTGTTTGAATGTGCTTGAGTGTGCGTGTGTTAGTGTGTGTGTCTGTGTGTGCGTATGTGGGTGTGTGAGTGTGGGTGTGTGAGTGTGTGTGAGTGTGTGTATGTGTGTGAGTGTGTGTGAGTGAGTGTGTGTCTGAGTGAGTATGTGTGTATGTGAGTGTGTGTGAGCGAGTGTGTGTGCCTGTGTGAGTGTGTGTGCATGCCTGTGAGAGTGTGATTGTGTGATTGTGTGTGTATGTGTGTGTTAGTGTGTGTGTGGGTGAGAGTGTGTGCGTGTGTGTCTGTGTGCGTGCGTATGTGTGTGTGTATGTGAGTGTATGTGTGCCTGTGTGAGTGTTTGCGTGTCTGTGCGTGTGTGTATGCTTGCATGAGTGTGTATGTGTATGGGTGAGAGTGTGTGTGCGTGTGTGTGTGAAAGTGTGTATGCGAGTGTGTTTGTTTGAGTGTGTTGTGTGACTATGTGAGTGAGTGTGTGTGAGTCTGAGTGTGTGAATGTGTGAAAGAGTGTGTGTGTGAGTGTTTGTGAGTGTGTGTATATGTGTGTGTGAAGTGAGTGTGTGTGCATATGTATGTGTGTGTGAGAATGTGTGTGAGAGTGTGTGTGAAAGTGTGTGTGTGAGTGTGCGTGTGAGTGAGTGTGTGTGTGTATGTGTGTGTGTGCATGTGTGTGAGTGTGTGTGTGAGAGTGTGTGAGTTTGTGTGAGTGTGTGTGTGTATGTGTGTTTGAGTATGTCTGTATGAGTGTGTGTGCATGTATGTGTTAGTATGTGCGTGAGAGTGCGTGTGTACGTTTGTGTGTGACTATATGTGAGTGTGTAAATGTGTGTGTGAGAGTGTGTGTGTGAGTGAGTGTGTGTGTGAGTGTGTGTGTGTGTGTGAGTGCGTGTGTGAGTGAGTGTGTGTGTGTGTGTGAATGTGTGTGCATATGTATGTGTGTGTGATTGTATTTGTGTGTGTGTTTGAGTGTGTGTGTGAGTGGGTATGTGAGTGTGTGTGTGACTAGGTGTGTGTGAGTGTGTGTGAGTGTGTGTGTGACGTGTGTGAGTGTATGCATGTGTCTGTGTGTGCATATTTGCATGAGTGTGCGCGTGTGAGTGAGTGTGTGAGTGTATGTGTGTCTGTGTGCGTGCGTATGTGTGTGTGTATGTGTGCCTGTGTGAGTGTTTGCATGTCTGTGCATGTGTGTATGTTTGCATGAGTGTGTATGTGTGTGGGTCAGAGTGTGTGTGAAAGTGTGTGTGCGAGTGTGTTTGTTTCTGTGTGTGTGTGACTATGTGAGTGAGTGTGTGTGTGAGTGTGAGTGTGTGTGCATGAGAGTGTGTGTGCGCATCAGTGTGAGTGTGATTGTGTGTATGTGTGTGAGTGTGTGCATGTGTGTGCATGTATGCGTGAGTGTGTGCATGTGTGAGTGTGTATGTGCGTATGAGAGTGGGTGTGTGCACACTCGTGTGTGTGTGTTTGTGTGATTGTGTGTGTATGTGTGTGTTAGTGTGTGTGAGTGTGTGAATGCATGTGTTTGAGTGAGTGTGTATGTGAGCGAGTGTGTGTGTTTGTATGTGTATATGTGTGTGAGTGTATGTGTGCGTATGTATGTGTGTGTGTTTGTGTGTGTGTGAGAGAGTGTGTGTGTATGTGAGTATGAGGGTGTGTGAGTGAGTGTGTGTGTACCTGTGAGAGTGTGTGTGCGTACATGTATGTGCTTGTGAATGTGAGTGTGTGTGTCTGTGGGTGTGACTGTGTGTGAGTGTATGCGTGTGTGTGCGAGTGTGTATGTTTGCACAAGTGTGTGCATGTGTGAGTGTACATGTGTGTGCATGAGAATGTGTGTGTGCACATGAGTGTGTGAGTGTGTTTGTGTGATTGTGTGTATGTGTGTGTTATTGTGTGTGTGAGTGTGTGCAACTGTGTGTGTGAATGTGTGTGTGTGGGAGTGAGTGTGTGTGAGGATGTATGTGTGTGTGAGAGTGTGTGTGTGCGCATGAGTGTGTTTGTGTAATTGTGTGTGTATGTGTGTGTGACTCTGTGTGAGTGTGTGAATGTGTGAGTGTGTGTGCGTGAGTTAGTGTGTATGAGAGTGTGTGTGAGTGTGAGTGAACGTGTGTGATGGTGTGTGTGTGAGTGTGTGTGGGAGTGTGTGTGTGTTTGAGTGTGTATGTGAGTGTGTGTGAGGGAGCATGTGTGTGTGTGTGAATGTGTGTGTTTGAGTGTGTGTGAGAGTGTGTGTGTAAGTGAGCGTGTGTGTGAGTGTGTTTGCGTGTGTGTATGTGAATATGAGGGTGTGTGAGTGAGTGTGTGTGTGCCTGTGTATGTGTGTGTGTGCGAGTGTGCGTATGTGTGTGCATGTGAGTGTCTGTGTGTGACTGTGTGTGCGCATGCGTGTGTGTGTATGTTTGCTTAAGTGTGTGCATGTGTGTGTGCATGAGAGTGTGTGTGCGCATGAGTGTGTGTGTGTTTGTGTGATTGTGTGTATGTGTGTGTTATTGTGTATGTGAGTATGTGTGAGTGTATGTGTAT
Organism: Chiloscyllium plagiosum; assembly: GCF_037043375.1. Taxonomy (NCBI): domain Eukaryota; kingdom Metazoa; phylum Chordata; class Chondrichthyes; order Orectolobiformes; family Hemiscylliidae; genus Chiloscyllium; species Chiloscyllium plagiosum. Next base: position 4,437,270 of record NW_028270171.1, read on the forward strand.
ATGTGTGTGAGTGTGTGTGAATGTGAATGAGTTTGTGTGAGTGTGTGTGTGTTTGTGTGTGTGTCAGAGAGAGTGTGTGTGTGTGAGAGGGTGTGTGTGTATGTGAGTATGAGGGTGTGTGAGTGAGTGTGTGTGTACCTGTGTGAGTGTGTGTGCGTACATGTGTGTGCATGTGAATGTGAGTGTGTGTCTGTGGGTGTGACTGTGTGTGAGTGTATGCGTGTATGTGTGAGTGTGTATGTTTGCGTAAGTGTGTGCATGTGTGAATGTGTGTGCGCGCATGAGAATGTGTGTGTGCGCATGAGTGTGTGAGTGTGTTTGTGTGATTGTGTGTATGTGTGTGGTAGTGTGTGTGTGGGGGAGTGAGTGTGTGTGCGAGTGTGTGTATATGTGTGTGTATATGCGTGTTTGAGAGTGAGTGAGTGTTTGTGAAGGTGTACGTGTGTGTGAAAGTGTGTGCGTGAGTGTGTGTGTGTGATTGTGTGTGAGCATGTGTGAGTGTGTACGTGTATGCGTGTGTGTGCATGTATATGTTTGTGTGAGTGTGTATGTGTGTACATGAGAGTGTGTGAGTTTGTGTGAGTGTGTGTTTGAGTATGTCTGTATGAGTGTGTGTGCATGTGTGTTAGTATGTGCGTGAGAGTGCGTGTGTATGTTTGTGTGTGACTATATGTGAGTGTGTAAATGTGTGTGTGAGAGTGTGTGTGTGAGTGAGTGTGTGTGTGAGTGTGTGTGTGTGTGAGAGTGCGTGTGTGAGTGAGTGTGTGTGTGTGTGTGAATGTGTGTGCATATGTATGTGTGTGTGATTGTATTTGTGTGTGTGTTTGAGTGTGTGTGTGAGTGGGTATGTGAGTGTGTGTGTGACTAGGTGTGTGTGAGTGTGTGTGAGTGTGTGTGTGACGTGTGTGAGTGTATGCATGTGTCTGTGTGTGCATATTTGCATGAGTGTGCGCGTGTGAGTGAGTGTGTGAGTGTGTGTGTGTCTGTGTGCGTGCGTATGTGTGTGTGTATGTGTGCCTGTGTGAGTGTTTGCATGTCTGTGCATGTGTGTATGTTTGCATGAGTGTGTATGTGTGTGGGTCAGAGTGTGTGTGAAAGTGTGTGTGCGAGTGTGTTTGTTTCTGTGTGTGTGTGACTATGTGAGTGAGTGTGTGTGTGAGTGTGAGTGTGTGTGCATGAGAGTGTGTGTGCGCATCAGTGTGAGTGTGTTTGTGTGATTGTGTGTATGTGTGTGAGTGTGTGCATGTGTGTGCATGTATGCGTGAGTGTGTGCATGTGTGAATGTGTATGTGCGTATGAGAGTGGGTGTGTGCACACGCGTGTGTGTGTGTTTGTGTGATTGTGTGTGTATGTGTGTGTATGTGTGTGTTAGTGTGTGTGTGTGTGAATGCATGTGTTTGAGTGAGTGTGTATGTGAGCGAGTGTGTGTGTTTGTATGTGTATATGTGTGTGAGTGTATGTGTGCGTATGTATGTGTGTGTGTTTGTGTGTGTGTGAGAGAGTGTGTGTGTATGTGAGTATGAGGGTGTGTGAGTGAGTGTGTGTGTACCTGTGAGAGTGTGTGTGCGTACATGTATGTGCTTGTGAATGTGAGTGTGTGTGTCTGTGGGTGTGACTGTGTGTGAGTGTATGCGTGTGTGTGCGAGTGTGTATGTTTGCACAAGTGTGTGCATGTGTGAGTGTACATGTGTGTGCATGAGAATGTGTGTGTGCACATGAGTGTGTGAGTGTGTTTGTGTGATTGTGTGTATGTGTGTGTTATTGTGTGTGTGAGTGTGTGCAACTGTGTGTGTGAATGTGTGTGTGTGGGAGTGAGTGTGTGTGAGGATGTATGTGTGTGTGAGAGTGTGTGTGTGCGCATGAGTGTGTTTGTGTAATTGTGTGTGTATGTGTGTGTGACTCTGTGTGAGTGTGTGAATGTGTGAGTGTGTGTGCGTGAGTTAGTGTGTATGAGAGTGTGTGTGAGTGTGAGTGAACGTGTGTGATGGTGTGTGTGTGAGTGTGTGTGGGAGTGTGTGTGTGTTTGAGTGTGTATGTGAGTGTGTGTGAGGGAGCATGTGTGTGTGTGTGAATGTGTGTTTGAGTGTGTGTGAGAGTGTGTGTGTAAGTGAGCGTGTGTGTGAGTGTGTTTGAGTGTGTGTATGTGAATATGAGGGTGTGTGGGTGAGTGTGTGTGTGCCTGTGTATGTGTGTGTGTGCGAGTGTGCGTATGTGTGTGCATGTGAGTGTCTGTGTGTCTGTGTGTGACTGTGTGTGCGCATGCGTGTGTGTGTATGTTTGCTTAAGTGTGTGCATGTGTGTGTGCATGAGAGTGTGTGTGCGCATGAGTGTGTGTGTGTTTGTGTGATTGTGTGTATGTGTGTGTTATTGTGTATGTGAGTATGTGTGAGTGTATGTGTATATGTGTGTGAGTGTGTGTGAATGTGAATGAGTTTGTGTGAGTGTGTGTGTGTTTGTGTGTGTGTCAGAGAGAGTGTGTGTGAGTGTGTGTGTGTGAGAGGGTGTGTGTGTATGTGAGTATGAGGGTGTGTGAGTGAGTGTGTGTGTAACTGTGTGAGTGTGTGTGCGTACATGTGTGTGCATGTGAATGTGAGTGTGTGTCTGTGGGTGTGACTGTGTGTGAGTGTATGCGTGTATGTGTGAGTGTGTATGATTGCGTAAGTGTGTGCATATGTGAATGTGTGTGTGCGCATGAGAATGTGTGTGTGCGCATGAGTGTGTGAGTGTGTTTGTGTGATTGTGTGTATGTGTGTGGTAGTGTGTGTGTGGGGGAGTGAGTGTGTGTGCGAGTGTGTGTATATGTGTGTGTGTGTATATGCGTGTTTGAGAGTGAGTGAGTGTTTGTGAAGGTGTACGTGTGTGTGAAAGTGTGTGCGTGAGTGTGTGTGTGTGATTGTGTGTGAGCATGTGTGAGTGTGTACGTGTATGCGTGTGTGTGCATGTATATGTTTGTGTGAGTGTGTATGTGTGTACATGAGAGTGTGTGAGTGCACATGAGTGTGTGAGTGTGTTTGTGTAATTGTGTGTGTATGTGTGTTAATCTGTGTGACTGTCTGAGTGTGTGAATGTGTGAGTGTGTGTGTGCATGAGTTAGTGTGTATGTGAGTGTGTGTGTGACTATGTGTGTGTTAGTGGGTGTGTGTGAGTGTGTGTGTGTGTGTGACGTGTGTGAGTGTATGCATGTGTCTGTGTGTGCATATTTGCATGAGTGTGTGCATGTGAGTGAGTGTGTGAGTGTGTCTGTGTGCGTGCGTATGTGTGTGTGTATGTGTGCCTGTGTGAGTGTTTGCATGTCTGTGCGTGTGTGTATGTTTGCATGAGTGTGTATGTGTGTGGGTCAGAGTGTGTGTGAAAGTGTGTGTGCGAGTGTGTTTGTTTCTGTGTGTGTGTGTGTGACTATGTGAGTGAGTGTGTGTGTGAGTGTGAGTGTGTGAATGTGTGAAAGAGTGTGTGTGTGAGTGTGTGTGAGTGTGTGTATATGTGTGTGTGAAGTGAGTGTGTGTGAATATGTATGTGTGTGAGAATGATGTGAAAGTGTGTGTGTGAGTGTGCGTGTGAGTGAGTGTGTGTGTGTGTGCATGTGTGTGAGTGTGTGTGTGAGAGTGTGTGAGTTTGTCTGAGTGTGTGTGTATGTGTGTTTGAGTATGTCTGTATGTGTGTGTGCATGTGTGTGTTAGTGTGTGCGTGAGAGTGTGTGTGTATGTTTGTGTGTGACTGTATGTGAGTGTGTAAATGTGTGTGTGAGTGTGTGTGTGTGAGTGTGTGTGAGTGTGTGTCTATGAGTGAGTGTGTGTGTGTGAATGTGTGTGCATATGTATGTGTGTGTGATTGTATTTGTGTGTGTGTGTTTGAGTATGTGTGAGTGGGTGTGTGAGTGTGTGTGTAACTATGTGTGTGTGAGCGAGTGTGTGTGCCTGTGTGAGTGTGTGTGCACGCCTGTGTCAGTGTGATTGTGTGTGTATGTGTGTGTATGTGTGTGTGTGAGTGAGTGTGTGTGTGTGTGAGTGAGTGTGTGAGTGTCTGTGTGCGTGCATATGTGTGTGTGTATGTGAGTGTATGTGTTCTTGTGTTAGTGTTTGTGTGTCTGTGCGTGTGTGTATGTTTGCATGAGTGTGTATGTGAAGGCGGGTGTGTGTGAAAGTGTGTATGCGAGTGTGTTTGTTTGAGTGTGTGTGTGTGACTATGTGAGTGAGTGTGTGTGTGAGTGAGTGTGAGTGTGTGAATGTGTGAGAGAGTGTGTGTGTGGGTGAGTGTGTGTGTGTGTATATGTGTGTGTGAAGTGAGTGTGTGTGTATGTATGTGTGTGTGAGAATGTGTGAGAGTGTGTGTGAAAGTGTGTGTGTGAGTGTGCGTGTGAGTGAGTGTGTGTGCATGTGTGTGTGTGTGTGTGAGATTGTGTGAGTATATGTGTGAGAGTGTGTGTGTATGAGTGTGTGTGCGTGTGTATGTTTGTGTGTGACTGTATGTGAGTGTGTAAATGTGTGTGTGAGAGTGTGTGTGTGAGTGAGTGTGTGTGTGTGTGAGTGTGTGTCTATGAGTGAGTGTGTGTGTGAGTGTGTGTGCATGTGTGTGTGTGTGATTGTATTTGTGTGTGTGTGTTTGAGTGTGTGTGAGAGTGTGTGTGACTATGTGTGTGTTAGTGGGTGTGTGTGAGTGTGTGTGTGTATGTGTGACGTGTGTGAGTGTATGCGTGTGTCTGTGTGTGCGTGTTTGCATGAGTGTGTGCGTGTGAGAGTGTGTATGTGTGTGCATGAGAGTGTGTGTGTGATTGTGTGTGTGTTAGTGTGACTGAGTGTGTGTGCATGTGTGTGTGTGAGTATGTGAGAGTGAGTGTGTGAGAGTGAGTGTGTGTGTGTATATGTCTTTGTATGTGTTTGTTAGTGTGTTTGAGTGAGTGTGTGTGTGAGTATGTGAGAGTGAGTGTGTGAGAGTGAGTGCGTGTGTGTATATGGCTGTGTATGTGTGTGAGAGCGTGTGTGTGTGTGTAGGTATGAGTGTGTGCGTGTGTCTGTGTGCATGCATATGTGTGTGTTTGAGTGTGTAAGTGAGCGAGTGTGAGTGAGTGAGTGTGTGTGAGTGAGTGTGTGTGTGTATGTGAGTGTGAGGGTGTGTGAGTGAGGATGTGTGTGTGCCTGTGTGAGTGGACATGTATGAGTGTGCATGTGTGTGTGTGTGGGTGTGTGTGTGACTATCTGTGAGTGTGAGTGTATGCCTGTTTGTGCATGTGTGTATGTTTGCATGAGTGTGTGCATGTGTGAGTGTGTATGTGTGCGTGGGAGTGTTTGTGTGACTATGTGTGATTGTGTGTGAGTGAGTGCATATGTGAGTGTGTGTGTGTATGTGCCATGTGAGAGTGTGTGTGAGTGAGTATGTGATGATGTGTGTGTGCGTAGGTATGTGTGAGAGTGTGTGTGTGTGAGAGAGTGTGTGTGTGTGTGTGATGTTTGAGTGTGTGTGTGTTTGAGAGTGTGTGACTGTGCCTGTATGTGTGTGTATGTATGTGTATGTATGTGTGTGTGTATGTGTGTTTGAGTATGTTTGAGTGAGTGTGTGTGTATGTGTGAGTATGTGTGTCTGTGTTGGGTGTGTGTGTGTGTTTGAGTGTGTGTGTGAGTGTGTGTGAGTATGTGTGTGTGAGTGGGTGTATGAGTGTGTGTGTGTCTGTGTAAGTGTATGTGTCTGTGTGTGTGAGGGAGAGTGTGTGTGAGTGTGTGTGTTTGAGAGTGTGTGCATTGGGTGTTTGTGTGTTGGGGTGTGTGCGTTGGAATGTTTGTGTGAGTGTTTGTGTCTGAGTGCATGTGTATGTGTGTTTTGGGGTGTGTGTGAGTGTGTGTATGTAAGTATGTGTGTGTGAATGTGCGTGTGTGTGTTGGTGAGTGTGTGAGTGTATGTGTTTGAGTGTATGTGTGTGAGAGTGTGTGTGAGTGTGTGTGTGCATGTGTGTGAGTGTAAGTGTGTGTTTGAGTATGTGTGTGTTTGAGTGTGTGTATGTGATTGTGTGTGTGAGTGTGTGTGAGTGTGTGTTTGCGTATGTGTGTGTGAGTGTGTGTGTGTGTGTGTGTGTGTGTGAGTGTTTGTGTGCGTGTATGCGTGTGTGTGAGTGTGTGTGAGTGTGTGTTTGCGTATGTGTGTGTGTAAGTGTGTGTGTGTGAGTGTTTGTGTACGTGTATGCATGTGTGTGAGAGTGTGTGTGTGAGTGTGTGTATATGTGTTTGAATGTGTGTGAGTGTGTGTATATATATATGTGAGTATGTGTGTATGTGTGTGTTAGTGTGAATGTGAGAGAGAGTGTGTATGTGTGTGTATGTGTGTTTGAGTGTGTGTGTGTAAGTGTGTGAGTGTGTGTGTGTATTTGAGTGTGTGAGTGAGTGTGTGTCTGTGCGTGTGTGAGGGTGTGTGTGTGTGTGAGTGTGAGTATTTGGGCGTATGCGTGTGAGTGTGTGTGTGTGCATGTGTGTGAGTGTAAGTGTGTGTTTGAGTAGGTGTGTGTTTGAGTGTGTGTGTGTTTGAGTGTGTGAGTGTTTGTGTGCATGTATGCGTGTGTGTGAGAGTGTGTGTGTGTGTGAGTGTGTGTTTGCGTATGTGTGTGTGTAAGTGTGTGTGTGTGAGTGTGTGTGAGTGTGTGAGTGTTTGTGTGCGTGTATGCGTGTGTGTGAGAGTGTGTGTGTGAGTGTGTGTATGTGTGTTTGAATGTGTGTGAGTGTGTGTATATATATGTGAGTATGTGTGTATGTGTGTGTTAGTGTGAATGTGAGAGAGAGTGTGTATGTGTGTGTTTGAGTGTGTGTGTGTAAGTGTGTAAGTGTGTGAGTGTGTGTGTGTATTTGAGTGTGTGTGTGAGTGTGTGTCTGTGTGTGTGTGAGGGTGTGTGAATGTGTGTGAGTGTGCGTATTTGGGCGTATGCGTGTGAGTGTGTGAGTGTGTGTATCTGTGTGTGTGAATGTGTGTGAATGTATGCGTGTGCGTGCGTGTGTGTATGTTTGCGTGAGTGTGCGCGTGTGTGTGTATGAGAGTGTGTGTCTGCGCGCGTATGTGTATGAGAGTGTAAGTGTGAGTGTGTTTGTGTGAGAGTGTGTGTGTGATTGTGTGTGCGTTAGTGTGTGTGTGAGTGTGTGTGTGACTGTGTGTGAGTGATTTAATGTGATAGAGTGTGTGAGTGAGTGTGCGTGTGTGTGTGAATGTGTGAGTGTGTGAGTGTGTGTCTGTGAGTGTGTGTATATGTGTGTGTGAGGTTGTGAGTGTGAGTGTGTGTGTGTCTGTGAGTGTGTGTGTGAGAGTCTGTGTGAGTGTATGTGTGAATGTGTCTGAGTGTGTGTGTGTGTACGTGAGTACATGTGAGTCTGTGTAAGTGTGTGCATATGCATGAGTGCATGTTTGCGTGAGTGTGTATGTGTGTGCATGAGATTGTGTGTGCGTGATTATGTGTTAGTGTGTCTGTGTGTGCATGTATGTGTGTGTGTGACTGTGTGTGTGAATGAGTGTGTCTGCGAGTGTAAGGGTGTGACAGTGAGTGTGTGTGCCTGTGTGAGTGTGTGTGTGTGTGAGTGTATGTGTGTCTGTGTGTGTGACTGTGTGTGAGTCTATGCATGTGTGTGCATGTTTGCGTGAGCATGTGCGTGTATGAGTGTGCATGTGTGGGCGTGAGAGTGTGTGCATGTGCGTGTGCATGTGTCTCTGTGTGAGTGTGTGTGTATGTATGTGTTAGTGTGTGTGAATGTGTGCGTTTGTGAGTATGTGTGTGAGTGTGTGTGTGAGTGTGTGTGAGTGTGCATATGTGTGTGTAAGAGTGAGTGCGTGTATGTGTGTGTATGTGTGTGAGAGCATGTGTGTGTGTAGGTATGAGTGAGTGTGTGTGTGTGTCTGTGTCCCTGCGTATGTATATGTGTGAGTGTGTGTGTGGGAGTGTGTTTGAGTGTGTGTGTGTTTGACTGTGTGTATGTGAGTGAGTGTGTGTGTGTGAGAGTGTGTGTGTGACTGTGTGTGAGTGTATGCGTGTGTCTGTGAGTGTGCATGTTTGCGTGAGTGTGCGCATGTGAGAGTGTGTATGTGTGTGCATGAGTGTGTGTGTGTGTTAGTGTGTTTGTGATTGTGTGTGTTAGTGTGTCTGAGTGTGTGTGAGTGTGTATGTGCATGTATGTGTGTGTGTGATTGTGTGCTTGTGTGTGCATGTGTGAGTAGGTGTGTCTGTGTTGGGGGTGTGTGTTTGTGTGTGTGTGTGTGTGAATGTGCCTGTGAGTGTAAGGGTGTGTGAGTGAGTGTGTGTGCCTGTGTGAGTATGTGTGTGAGTGCGTGTGTCTGTGTGTGTGACTGTGTGTGAGTGTATGCATGTGTGTGCATGTTTGCGTGAGTGTGCGTGTGTGTGAGTGTGCATGTGTGGCCGTGATAGTGTGTGTGTGCACACATGTGTGTGTGTGTGAATGTGTGGGTGAGTATGCGTGTGAGTGAGTGTGTGTGTATGTGTGTGTGCATGTGTATGTGTGAATGTGAGTGTGGGTGAGTCTGTGTGTGATTGAGTGTGTGTGTATGTGTGTGTGCGTATGTATGTGTGTTTGTGTGTGTGTGAGTGAGTGTGTGTGTGTATGTGTGTGTGTGCGAGCATGTGTGTGTGTAGGTATGAATGAGTGTGTGTGTGCGAGCGTGTGTGTGCGAGTGTGTCTGTGTGCCTGCGTATATGTGTGTGTGAGTGTGCGTGTGGGAGTGTATTTGAGTTTGTGTGTGTTTGAGTGTGTGTGTCAGTGTGTGTGAGTGAGTGTGTGTGAGTGTGTGTGTGAGAGTGTTTTTATGTGAGTGTGTGAGTGAGGGTGTGCGTGTTAGAGTGTGTGTGTGAATGTGTCTGAGTGTGTGTGTGCATATGTGTGTGTGAGTATGTGTGAGAGTGAGTGTGTGATTGTGTGTGTGAGTGTGTGTTTGTGTGCTTATGTATGTGTGTTTGTGTGTGTGTAGGTATGAGTGAGTGTATGTGAGTGTGTCTGTGTGCCTGCGTATGTATGTGTGTGAGTGTGTGATAGTGTGTGATAGTGTGTATGAGAGTGTGTGTGTGTGAGTGTGTGTATGTGTGTTTGAATGTGTGTGAGTGTGTGTATATATATGTGAGTATGTGTGTATGTGTGTGTTAGTGTCAATGTGAGAGAGAGTGTGTATGTGTGTGTTTGAGTGTGTGTGTGTGTAAGTGTGTGAGTGTGTGTGTGTATTTGAGTGTGTGTGTGAGAGTGGGTGTGTGTGTGTTTGAGTGTGTGTGAGAGTGGGTGTGTGAGTGTGTGTGTGACTATGTGTGTGTTAGTGGGTGTGTGTGAGTGTGTGTGTGTATGTGTGACGTGTGTGAGTGTATGCGTGTGTCTGTGTGTGCGTGTTTGCATGAGTGTGTGCGTGTGAGAGTGTGTATGTGTGTGCATGAGAGTGTGTGTGTGATTGTGTGTGTGTTAGTGTGACTGAGTGTGTGTGCATGTGTGTGTGTGTGAGTATGTGAGAGTGAGTGTGTGAGAGTGAGTGTGTGTGTGTATATGTCTTTGTATGTGTTTGTTAGTGTGTTTGAGTGAGTGTGTGTGTGAGTATGTGAGAGTGAGTGTGTGAGAGTGAGTGCGTGTGTGTATATGGCTGTGTATGTGTGTGAGAGCGTGTGTGTGAGTGTGTAGGTATGAGTGTGTGCGTGTGTCTGTGTGCATGCATATGTGTGTGTTTGAGTGTGTAAGTGAGCGAGTGTGAGTGAGTGAGTGTGTGTGAGTGAGTGTGTGTGTGTATGTGAGTGTGAGGGTGTGTGAGTGAGGATGTGTGTGTGCCTGTGTGAGTGGACATGTATGAGTGTGCATGTGTGTGTGTGTGGGTGTGTGTGTGTGCATGTGTGTGACTATCTGTGAGTGTGAGTGTATGCCTGTTTGTGCATGTGTGTATGTTTGCATGAGTGTGTGCATGTGTGAGTGTGTATGTGTGCGTGGGAGTGTTTGTGTGACTATGTGTGATTGTGTGTGAGTGAGTGCGTATGTGAGTGTGTGTGTGTATGTGCCATGTGAGAGTGTGTGTGAGTGAGTATGTGATGATGTGTGTGTGCGTAGGTATGTGTGAGAGTGTGTGTGTGTGAGAGAGTGTGTGTGTGTGTGTGTAGATGTTTGAGTGTGTGTGTGTTTGAGAGTGTGTGACTGTGCCTGTATGTGTGTGTATGTATGTGTATGTATGTGTGTGTGTGTATGTGTGTTTGAGTATGTTTGAGTGAGTGTGTGTGTATGTGTGAGTATGTGTGTCTGTGTTGGGTGTGTGTGTGTGTTTGAGTGTGTGTGTGAGTGTGTGTGAGTATGTGTGTGTGAGTGGGTGTATGAGTGTGTGTGTGTCTGTGTAAGTGTATGTGTCTGTGTGTGTGAGGGAGAGTGTGTGTGAGTGTGTGTGTTTGAGAGTGTGTGCATTGGGTGTTTGTGTGTTGGGGTGTGTGCGTTGGAATGTTTGTGTGAGTGTTTGTGTCTGAGTGCATGTATATGTGTGTTTTGGGGTGTGTGTGAGTGTGTGTATGTAAGTATGTGTGTGTGAATGTGCGTGTGTGTGTTGGTGAGTGTGTGAGTGTATGTGTTTGAGTGTATGTGTGTGAGAGTGTGTGTGAGTGTGTGTGTGCATGTGTGTGAGTGTAAGTGTGTGTTTGAGTATGTGTGTGTTTGAGTGTGTGTATGTGATTGTGTGTGTGAGTGTGTGTGAGTGTGTGTTTGCGTATGTGTGTGTGAGTGTGTGTGTGTGTGTGTGTGTGAGTGTTTGTGTGCGTGTATGCGTGTGTGTGAGTGTGTGTGAGTGTGTGTTTGCGTATGTGTGTGTGTAAGTGTGTGTGTGTGAGTGTTTGTGTACGTGTATGCATGTGTGTGAGAGTGTGTGTGTGAGTGTGTGTATGTGTGTTTGAATGTGTGTGAGTGTGTGTATATATATATGTGAGTATGTGTGTATGTGTGTGTTAGTGTGAATGTGAGAGAGAGTGTGTATGTGTGTGTATGTGTGTTTGAGTGTGTGTGTGTAAGTGTGTGAGTGTGTGTGTGTATTTGAGTGTGTGAGTGAGTGTGTGTCTGTGCGTGTGTGAGGGTGTGTGTGTGTGTGAGTGTGAGTATTTGGGCGTATGCGTGTGAGTGTGTGTGTGTGCATGTGTGTGAGTGTAAGTGTGTGTTTGAGTAGGTGTGTGTTTGAGTGTGTGTGTGTTTGAGTGTGTGAGTGTTTGTGTGCATGTATGCGTGTGTGTGAGAGTGTGTGTGTGTGTGAGTGTGTGTTTGCGTATGTGTGTGTGTAAGTGTGTGTGTGTTAGTGTGTGTGTGAGTGAGTGTGTGTGTGTGTGAGTGAGTGTGTGAGTGTCTGTGTGCGTGCATATGTGTGTGTGTATGTGAGTGTATGTGTTCTTGTGTTAGTGTTTGTGTGTCTGTGCGTGTGTGTATGTTTGCATGAGTGTGTATGTGAAGGCGGGTGTGTGTGAAAGTGTGTATGCGAGTGTGTTTGTTTGAGTGTGTGTGTGTGACTATGTGAGTGAGTGTGTGTGTGAGTGAGTGTGAGTGTGTGAATGTGTGAGAGAGTGTGTGTGTGGGTGAGTGTGTGTGTGTGTATATGTGTGTGTGAAGTGAGTGTGTGTGTATGTATGTGTGTGTGAGAATGTGTGAGAGTGTGTGTGAAAGTGTGTGTGTGAGTGTGCGTGTGAGTGAGTGTGTGTGCATGTGTGTGTGTGTGTGTGAGATTGTGTGAGTATATGTGTGAGAGTGTGTGTGTATGAGTGTGTGTGCGTGTGTATGTTTGTGTGTGACTGTATGTGAGTGTGTAAATGTGTGTGTGAGAGTGTGTGTGTGAGTGAGTGTGTGTGTGTGTGAGTGTGTGTCTATGAGTGAGTGTGTGTGTGAGTGTGTGTGCATGTGTGTGTGTGTGATTGTATTTGTGTGTGTGTGTTTGAGTGTGTGTGAGAGTGTGTGTGACTATGTGTGTGTTAGTGGGTGTGTGTGAGTGTGTGTGTGTATGTGTGACGTGTGTGAGTGTATGCGTGTGTCTGTGTGTGCGTGTTTGCATGAGTGTGTGCGTGTGAGAGTGTGTATGTGTGTGCATGAGAGTGTGTGTGTGATTGTGTGTGTGTTAGTGTGACTGAGTGTGTGTGCATGTGTGTGTGTGAGTATGTGAGAGTGAGTGTGTGAGAGTGAGTGTGTGTGTGTATATGTCTTTGTATGTGTTTGTTAGTGTGTTTGAGTGAGTGTGTGTGTGAGTATGTGAGAGTGAGTGTGTGAGAGTGAGTGCGTGTGTGTATATGGCTGTGTATGTGTGTGAGAGCGTGTGTGTGTGTGTAGGTATGAGTGTGTGCGTGTGTCTGTGTGCATGCATATGTGTGTGTTTGAGTGTGTAAGTGAGCGAGTGTGAGTGAGTGAGTGTGTGTGAGTGAGTGTGTGTGTGTATGTGAGTGTGAGGGTGTGTGAGTGAGGATGTGTGTGTGCCTGTGTGAGTGGACATGTATGAGTGTGCATGTGTGTGTGTGTGGGTGTGTGTGTGACTATCTGTGAGTGTGAGTGTATGCCTGTTTGTGCATGTGTGTATGTTTGCATGAGTGTGTGCATGTGTGAGTGTGTATGTGTGCGTGGGAGTGTTTGTGTGACTATGTGTGATTGTGTGTGAGTGAGTGCGTATGTGAGTGTGTGTGTGTATGTGCCATGTGAGAGTGTGTGTGAGTGAGTATGTGATGATGTGTGTGTGCGTAGGTATGTGTGAGAGTGTGTGTGTGTGAGAGAGTGTGTGTGTGTGTGTGTAGATGTTTGAGTGTGTGTGTGTTTGAGAGTGTGTGACTGTGCCTGTATGTGTGTGTATGTATGTGTATGTATGTGTGTGTGTATGTGTGTTTGAGTATGTTTGAGTGAGTGTGTGTGTATGTGTGAGTATGTGTGTCTGTGTTGGGTGTGTGTGTGTGTTTGAGTGTGTGTGTGAGTGTGTGTGAGTATGTGTGTGTGAGTGGGTGTATGAGTGTGTGTGTGTCTGTGTAAGTGTATGTGTCTGTGTGTGTGAGGGAGAGTGTGTGTGAGTGTGTGTGTTTGAGAGTGTGTGCATTGGGTGTTTGTGTGTTGGGGTGTGTGCGTTGGAATGTTTGTGTGAGTGTTTGTGTCTGAGTGCATGTATATGTGTGTTTTGGGGTGTGTGTGAGTGTGTGTATGTAAGTATGTGTGTGTGAATGTGCGTGTGTGTGTTGGTGAGTGTGTGAGTGTATGTGTTTGAGTGTATGTGTGTGAGAGTGTGTGTGAGTGTGTGTGTGCATGTGTGTGAGTGTAAGTGTGTGTTTGAGTATGTGTGTGTTTGAGTGTGTGTATGTGATTGTGTGTGTGAGTGTGTGTGAGTGTGTGTTTGCGTATGTGTGTGTGAGTGTGTGTGTGTGAGTGTTTGTGTGCGTGTATGCGTGTGTGTGAGTGTGTGTGAGTGTGTGTTTGCGTATGTGTGTGTGTAAGTGTGTGTGTGTGAGTGTTTGTGTACGTGTATGCATGTGTGTGAGAGTGTGTGTGTGAGTGTGTGTATGTGTGTTTGAATGTGTGTGAGTGTGTGTATATATATATGTGAGTATGTGTGTATGTGTGTGTTAGTGTGAATGTGAGAGAGAGTGTGTATGTGTGTGTATGTGTGTTTGAGTGTGTGTGTGTAAGTGTGTGAGTGTGTGTGTGTATTTGAGTGTGTGAGTGAGTGTGTGTCTGTGCGTGTGTGAGGGTGTGTGTGTGTGTGAGTGTGAGTATTTGGGCGTATGCGTGTGAGTGTGTGTGTGTGCATGTGTGTGAGTGTAAGTGTGTGTTTGAGTAGGTGTGTGTTTGAGTGTGTGTGTGTTTGAGTGTGTGAGTGTTTGTGTGCATGTATGCGTGTGTGTGAGAGTGTGTGTGTGTGTGAGTGTGTGTTTGCGTATGTGTGTGTGTAAGTGTGTGTGTGTTAGTGTGTGTGTGAGTGAGTGTGTGTGTGTGTGAGTGAGTGTGTGAGTGTCTGTGTGCGTGCATATGTGTGTGTGTATGTGAGTGTATGTGTTCTTGTGTTAGTGTTTGTGTGTCTGTGCGTGTGTGTATGTTTGCATGAGTGTGTATGTGAAGGCGGGTGTGTGTGAAAGTGTGTATGCGAGTGTGTTTGTTTGAGTGTGTGTGTGTGACTATGTGAGTGAGTGTGTGTGTGAGTGAGTGTGAGTGTGTGAATGTGTGAGAGAGTGTGTGTGTGGGTGAGTGTGTGTGTGTGTATATGTGTGTGTGAAGTGAGTGTGTGTGTATGTATGTGTGTGTGAGAATGTGTGAGAGTGTGTGTGAAAGTGTGTGTGTGAGTGTGCGTGTGAGTGAGTGTGTGTGCATGTGTGTGTGTGTGTGTGAGATTGTGTGAGTATATGTGTGAGAGTGTGTGTGTATGAGTGTGTGTGCGTGTGTATGTTTGTGTGTGACTGTATGTGAGTGTGTAAATGTGTGTGTGAGAGTGTGTGTGTGAGTGAGTGTGTGTGTGTGTGAGTGTGTGTCTATGAGTGAGTGTGTGTGTGAGTGTGTGTGCATGTGTGTGTGTGTGATTGTATTTGTGTGTGTGTTTGAGTGTGTGTGAGAGTGTGTGTGACTATGTGTGTGTTAGTGGGTGTGTGTGAGTGTGTGTGTGTATGTGTGACGTGTGTGAGTGTATGCGTGTGTCTGTGTGTGCGTGTTTGCATGAGTGTGTGCGTGTGAGAGTGTGTATGTGTGTGCATGAGAGTGTGTGTGTGATTGTGTGTGTGTTAGTGTGACTGAGTGTGTGTGCATGTGTGTGTGTGAGTATGTGAGAGTGAGTGTGTGAGAGTGAGTGTGTGTGTGTATATGTCTTTGTATGTGTTTGTTAGTGTGTTTGAGTGAGTGTGTGTGTGAGTATGTGAGAGTGAGTGTGTGAGAGTGAGTGCGTGTGTGTATATGGCTGTGTATGTGTGTGAGAGCGTGTGTGTGTGTGTAGGTATGAGTGTGTGCGTGTGTCTGTGTGCATGCATATGTGTGTGTTTGAGTGTGTAAGTGAGCGAGTGTGAGTGAGTGAGTGTGTGTGAGTGAGTGTGTGTGTGTATGTGAGTGTGAGGGTGTGTGAGTGAGGATGTGTGTGTGCCTGTGTGAGTGGACATGTATGAGTGTGCATGTGTGTGTGTGTGGGTGTGTGTGTGACTATCTGTGAGTGTGAGTGTATGCCTGTTTGTGCATGTGTGTATGTTTGCATGAGTGTGTGCATGTGTGAGTGTGTATGTGTGCGTGGGAGTGTTTGTGTGACTATGTGTGATTGTGTGTGAGTGAGTGCGTATGTGAGTGTGTGTGTGTATGTGCCATGTGAGAGTGTGTGTGAGTGAGTATGTGATGATGTGTGTGTGCGTAGGTATGTGTGAGAGTGTGTGTGTGTGAGAGAGTGTGTGTGTGTGTGTGTAGATGTTTGAGTGTGTGTGTGTTTGAGAGTGTGTGACTGTGCCTGTATGTGTGTGTATGTATGTGTATGTATGTGTGTGTGTATGTGTGTTTGAGTATGTTTGAGTGAGTGTGTGTGTATGTGTGAGTATGTGTGTCTGTGTTGGGTGTGTGTGTGTGTTTGAGTGTGTGTGTGAGTGTGTGTGAGTATGTGTGTGTGAGTGGGTGTATGAGTGTGTGTGTGTCTGTGTAAGTGTATGTGTCTGTGTGTGTGAGGGAGAGTGTGTGTGAGTGTGTGTGTTTGAGAGTGTGTGCATTGGGTGTTTGTGTGTTGGGGTGTGTGCGTTGGAATGTTTGTGTGAGTGTTTGTGTCTGAGTGCATGTATATGTGTGTTTTGGGGTGTGTGTGAGTGTGTGTATGTAAGTATGTGTGTGTGAATGTGCGTGTGTGTGTTGGTGAGTGTGTGAGTGTATGTGTTTGAGTGTATGTGTGTGAGAGTGTGTGTGAGTGTGTGTGTGCATGTGTGTGAGTGTAAGTGTGTGTTTGAGTATGTGTGTGTTTGAGTGTGTGTATGTGATTGTGTGTGTGAGTGTGTGTGAGTGTGTGTTTGCGTATGTGTGTGTGAGTGTGTGTGTGTGTGTGTGTGTGTGAGTGTTTGTGTGCGTGTATGCGTGTGTGTGAGTGTGTGTGAGTGTGTGTTTGCGTATGTGTGTGTGTAAGTGTGTGTGTGTGAGTGTTTGTGTACGTGTATGCATGTGTGTGAGAGTGTGTGTGTGAGTGTGTGTATGTGTGTTTGAATGTGTGTGAGTGTGTGTATATATATATGTGAGTATGTGTGTATGTGTGTGTTAGTGTGAATGTGAGAGAGAGTGTGTATGTGTGTGTATGTGTGTTTGAGTGTGTGTGTGTAAGTGTGTGAGTGTGTGTGTGTATTTGAGTGTGTGAGTGAGTGTGTGTCTGTGCGTGTGTGAGGGTGTGTGTGTGTGTGAGTGTGAGTATTTGGGCGTATGCGTGTGAGTGTGTGTGTGTGCATGTGTGTGAGTGTAAGTGTGTGTTTGAGTAGGTGTGTGTTTGAGTGTGTGTGTGTTTGAGTGTGTGAGTGTTTGTGTGCATGTATGCGTGTGTGTGAGAGTGTGTGTGTGTGTGAGTGTGTGTTTGCGTATGTGTGTGTGTAAGTGTGTGTGTGTGAGTGTGTGTGAGTGTGTGAGTGTTTGTGTGCGTGTATGCGTGTGTGTGAGAGTGTGTGTGTGAGTGTGTGTATGTGTGTTTGAATGTGTGTGAGTGTGTGTATATATATGTGAGTATGTGTGTATGTGTGTGTTAGTGTGAATGTGAGAGAGAGTGTGTATGTGTGTGTTTGAGTGTGTGTGTGTAAGTGTGTAAGTGTGTGAGTGTGTGTGTGTATTTGAGTGTGTGAGTGAGTGTGTGTCTGTGTGTGTGTGAGGGTGTGTGAATGTGTGTGAGTGTGCGTATTTGGGCGTATGCGTGTGAGTGTGTGAGTGTGTGTATCTGTGTGTGTGAATGTGTGTGAATGTATGCGTGTGCGTGCGTGTGTGTATGTTTGCGTGAGTGTGCGCGTGTGTGTGTATGAGAGTGTGTGTCTGCGCGCGTATGTGTATGAGAGTGTATGTGTGAGTGTGTTTGTGTGAGAGTGTGTGTGTGATTGTGTGTGCGTTAGTGTGTGTGTGAGTGTGTGTGTGACTGTGTGTGAGTGATTTAATGTGATAGAGTGTGTGAGTGAGTGTGCGTGTGTGTGTGAATGTGTGAGTGTGTGAGTGTGTGTCTGTGAGTGTGTGTATATGTGTGTGTGAGGTTGTGAGTGTGAGTGTGTGTGTGTCTGTGAGTGTGTGTGTGAGAGTCTGTGTGAGTGTATGTGTGAATGTGTCTGAGTGTGTGTGTGTGTACGTGAGTACATGTGAGTCTGTGTAAGTGTGTGCATATGCATGAGTGCATGTTTGCGTGAGTGTGTATGTGTGTGCATGAGATTGTGTGTGCGTGATTATGTGTTAGTGTGTCTGTGTGTGCATGTATGTGTGTGTGTGACTGTGTGTGTGAATGAGTGTGTCTGCGAGTGTAAGGGTGTGACAGTGAGTGTGTGTGCCTGTGTGAGTGTGTGTGTGTGTGTGAGTGTATGTGTGTCTGTGTGTGTGACTGTGTGTGAGTCTATGCATGTGTGTGCATGTTTGCGTGAGCATGTGCGTGTATGAGTGTGCATGTGTGGGCGTGAGAGTGTGTGCATGTGCGTGTGCATGTGTCTCTGTGTGAGTGTGTGTGTATGTATGTGTTAGTGTGTGTGAATGTGTGCGTTTGTGAGTATGTGTGTGAGTGTGTGTGTGAGTGTGTGTGAGTGTGCATATGTGTGTGTAAGAGTGAGTGCGTGTATGTGTGTGTATGTGTGTGAGAGCATGTGTGTGTGTAGGTATGAGTGAGTGTGTGTGTGTGTCTGTGTCCCTGCGTATGTATATGTGTGAGTGTGTGTGTGGGAGTGTGTTTGAGTGTGTGTGTGTTTGACTGTGTGTATGTGAGTGAGTGTGTGTGTGTGAGAGTGTGTGTGTGACTGTGTGTGAGTGTATGCGTGTGTCTGTGAGTGTGCATGTTTGCGTGAGTGTGCGCATGTGAGAGTGTGTATGTGTGTGCATGAGTGTGTGTGTGTGTTAGTGTGTTTGTGA
The DNA here is from genome assembly GCF_037043375.1 of Chiloscyllium plagiosum. Classification (NCBI taxonomy): domain Eukaryota; kingdom Metazoa; phylum Chordata; class Chondrichthyes; order Orectolobiformes; family Hemiscylliidae; genus Chiloscyllium; species Chiloscyllium plagiosum. Next base: position 4,455,275 of record NW_028270171.1, read on the forward strand.
TTGTGTGTGTTAGTGTGTCTGAGTGTGTGTGAGTGTGTATGTGCATGTATGTGTGTGTGTGATTGTGTGCTTGTGTGTGCATGTGTGAGTAGGTGTGTCTGTGTTGGGGGTGTGTGTTTGTGTGTGTGTGTGTGTGAATGTGCCTGTGAGTGTAAGGGTGTGTGAGTGAGTGTGTGTGCCTGTGTGAGTATGTGTGTGAGTGCGTGTGTCTGTGTGTGTGACTGTGTGTGAGTGTATGCATGTGTGTGCATGTTTGCGTGAGTGTGCGTGTGTGTGAGTGTGCATGTGTGGCCGTGATAGTGTGTGTGTGCACACATGTGTGTGTGTGTGAATGTGTGGGTGAGTATGCGTGTGAGTGAGTGTGTGTGTATGTGTGTGTGCATGTGTATGTGTGAATGTGAGTGTGGGTGAGTCTGTGTGTGATTGAGTGTGTGTGTATGTGTGTGTGCGTATGTATGTGTGTTTGTGTGTGTGTGAGTGAGTGTGTGTGTGTATGTGTGTGTGTGCGAGCATGTGTGTGTGTAGGTATGAATGAGTGTGTGTGTGCGAGCGTGTGTGTGCGAGTGTGTCTGTGTGCCTGCGTATATGTGTGTGTGAGTGTGCGTGTGGGAGTGTATTTGAGTTTGTGTGTGTTTGAGTGTGTGTGTCAGTGTGTGTGAGTGAGTGTGTGTGAGTGTGTGTGTGAGAGTGTTTTTATGTGAGTGTGTGAGTGAGGGTGTGCGTGTTAGAGTGTGTGTGTGAATGTGTCTGAGTGTGTGTGTGCATATGTGTGTGTGAGTATGTGTGAGAGTGAGTGTGTGATTGTGTGTGTGAGTGTGTGTTTGTGTGCTTATGTATGTGTGTTTGTGTGTGTGTGTGTAGGTATGAGTGAGTGTATGTGAGTGTGTCTGTGTGCCTGCGTATGTATGTGTGTGAGTGTGTGTGTGATAGTGTGTGATAGTGTGTATGAGAGTGTGTGTGTGAGTGTGTGTATGTGTGTTTGAATGTGTGTGAGTGTGTGTATATATATGTGAGTATGTGTGTATGTGTGTGTTAGTGTCAATGTGAGAGAGAGTGTGTATGTGTGTGTTTGAGTGTGTGTGTGTGTAAGTGTGTGAGTGTGTGTGTGTATTTGAGTGTGTGTGTGAGAGTGGGTGTGTGTGTGTTTGAGTGTGTGTGAGAGTGGGTGTGTGAGTGTGTGTGTGACTATGTGTGTGTTAGTGGGTGTGTGTGAGTGTGTGTGTGTATGTGTGACGTGTGTGAGTGTATGCGTGTGTCTGTGTGTGCGTGTTTGCATGAGTGTGTGCGTGTGAGAGTGTGTATGTGTGTGCATGAGAGTGTGTGTGTGATTGTGTGTGTGTTAGTGTGACTGAGTGTGTGTGCATGTGTGTGTGTGTGAGTATGTGAGAGTGAGTGTGTGAGAGTGAGTGTGTGTGTGTATATGTCTTTGTATGTGTTTGTTAGTGTGTTTGAGTGAGTGTGTGTGTGAGTATGTGAGAGTGAGTGTGTGAGAGTGAGTGCGTGTGTGTATATGGCTGTGTATGTGTGTGAGAGCGTGTGTGTGAGTGTGTAGGTATGAGTGTGTGCGTGTGTCTGTGTGCATGCATATGTGTGTGTTTGAGTGTGTAAGTGAGCGAGTGTGAGTGAGTGAGTGTGTGTGAGTGAGTGTGTGTGTGTATGTGAGTGTGAGGGTGTGTGAGTGAGGATGTGTGTGTGCCTGTGTGAGTGGACATGTATGAGTGTGCATGTGTGTGTGTGTGGGTGTGTGTGTGTGCATGTGTGTGACTATCTGTGAGTGTGAGTGTATGCCTGTTTGTGCATGTGTGTATGTTTGCATGAGTGTGTGCATGTGTGAGTGTGTATGTGTGCGTGGGAGTGTTTGTGTGACTATGTGTGATTGTGTGTGAGTGAGTGCGTATGTGAGTGTGTGTGTGTATGTGCCATGTGAGAGTGTGTGTGAGTGAGTATGTGATGATGTGTGTGTGCGTAGGTATGTGTGAGAGTGTGTGTGTGTGAGAGAGTGTGTGTGTGTGTGTAGATGTTTGAGTGTGTGTGTGTTTGAGTGTGTGTGAGCGTGCCTGTATGTGTGTGTATGTATGTGTGTGTGTATGTGTGTTTGAGTGAGTGTGTGTGTGTGTGTGTGCAGGTGTGAGTGAGTGTGTCTGTGTGCATGTGTGTGTGAGCGTGCGTGTGTGAGTGTGTGTGTGTGAGAGTGTATGTGTGAGTGTGGGCGTGCGTGTTGGGGTGTGTGTGTGACTCGCTATGTGTATGTCTCTGTGTGAATGTGTGTGTATGTGTGTGTGTGCTTGTGTGTGTGCATGTGTGAGTATGTGTGTCTGTGTTGGGTGTGTGTGTGTGTTTGAGTGTGTGTGTGAGTGTGTGTGAGTATGTGTGTGTGAGTGGGTGTATGAGTGTGTGTGTGTTTGTGTAAGTGTATGTGTCTGTGTGTGTGAGGGAGAGTGTGTGTGAGTGTGTGTGTTTGAGAGTGTGTGCATTGGGTGTTTGTGTGTTGGGGTGTGTGCGTTGGAATGTTTGTGTGAGTGTTTGTGTCTGAGTGCATGTGTATGTGTGTTTTGGGGTGTGTGTGAGTGTGTGTATGTAAGTATGTGTGTGTGAATGTGCGTGTGTGTGTTGGTGAGTGTGTGAGTGTATGTGTTTGAGTGTATGTGTGTGAGAGTGTGTGTGAGTGTGTGTGTGCATGTGTGTGAGTGTAAGTGTGTGTTTGAGTATGTGTGTGTTTGAGTGTGTGTGTGTTTGAGTGTGTGTATGTGATTGTGTGTGTGAGTGTGTGTGAGTGTGTGTTTGCGTATGTGTGTGTGAGTGTGTGTGTGTGTGAGTGTGTGTGAGTGTTTGTGTGCGTGTATGCGTGTGTGTGAGTGTGTGTGAGTGTGTGTTTGCGTATGTGTGTGTGTAAGTGTGTGTGTGTGAGTGTGTGAGTGTTTGTGTACGTGTATGCATGTGTGTGAGCGTGTGTGTGTGAGTGTGTGTATGTGTGTTTGAATGTGTGTGAGTGTGTGTATATATATATGTGAGTATGTGTGTATGTGTGTGTTAGTGTGAATGTGAGAGAGAGTGTGTATGTGTGTGTATGTGTGTTTGAGTGTGTGTGTGTAAGTGTGTGAGTGTGTGTGTGTATTTGAGTGTGTGAGTGAGTGTGTGTCTGTGCGTGTGTGAGGGTGTGTGTGTGTGTGAGTGTGAGTATTTGGGCGTATGCGTGTGAGTGTGTGAGTGAGTGTGTGTGCATGTGTGTGAGTGTAAGTGTGTGTTTGAGTAGGTGTGTGTTTGAGTGTGTGTGTGTTTGAGTGTGTGAGTGTTTGTGTGCGTGTATGCGTGTGTGTGAGAGTGTGTGTGTGTGTGAGTGTGTGTTTGCGTATGTGTGTGTGTAAGTGTGTGTGTGTGAGTGTGTGTGAGTGTGTGAGTGTTTGTGTGCGTGTATGCGTGTGTGTGAGAGTGTGTGTGTGTGTGAGTGTGTGTTTGCGTATGTGTGTGTGTAAGTGTGTGTGTGTGAGTGTGTGTGAGTGTGTGAGTGTTTGTGTGCGTGTATGCGTGTGTGTGAGTGTGTGTGTGAGTGTGTGTATGTGTGTTTGAATGTGTGTGAGTGTGTGTATATATATGTGAGTATGTGTGTATGTGTGTGTTAGTGTGAATGTGAGAGAGAGTGTGTATGTGTGTGTTTGAGTGTGTGTGTGTAAGTGTGTGAGTGTGTGTGTGTATTTGAGTGTGTGAGTGAGTGTGTGTCTGTGTGTGTGTGAGGGTGTGTGAATGTGTGTGAGTGTGCGTATTTGGGCGTATGCGTGTGAGTGTGTGAGTGTGTGTATCTGTGTGTGTGAATGTGTGTGAATGTATGCGTGTGCGTGCGTGTGTGTATGTTTGCGTGAGTGTGTGCGTGTGTGTGTATGAGAGTGTGTGTCTGCGCGCGTGTGTGTATGAGAGTGTATGTGTGAGTGTGTTTGTGTGAGAGTGTGTGTGTGATTGTGTGTGCGTTAGTGTGTGTGTGAGTGTGTGTGTGACTGTGTGTGAGTGATTTAATGTGATAGAGTGTGTGAGTGAGTGTGCGTGTGTGTGTGAATGTGTGAGTGTGTGAGTGTGTGTCTGTGAGTGTGTGTATATGTGTGTGTGAGGTTGTGAGTGTGAGTGTGTGTGTGTCTGTGAGTGTGTGTGTGAGAGTCTGTGTGAGTGTATGTGTGAATGTGTCTGAGTGTGTGTGTGTGTACGTGAGTACATGTGAGTCTGTGTAAGTGTGTGCATATGCATGAGTGCATGTTTGCGTGAGTGTGTATGTGTGTGCATGAGATTGTGTGTGCGTGATTATGTGTTAGTGTGTCTGTGTGTGCGTGTATGTGTGTGTGTGTGACTGTGTGTGTGAATGAGTGTGTCTGCGAGTGTAAGGGTGTGACAGTGAGTGTGTGTGCCTGTGTGAGTGTGTGTGTGTGTGAGTGTATGTGTGTCTGTGTGTGTGACTGTGTGTGAGTCTATGCATGTGTGTGCATGTTTGCGTGAGCATGTGCGTGTATGAGTGTGCATGTGTGGGCGTGAGAGTGTGTGCATGTGCGTGTGCATGTGTCTCTGTGTGAGTGTGTGTGTATGTATGTGTTAGTGTGTGTGAATGTGTGCGTTTGTGAGTATGTGTGTGAGTGTGTGTGTGAGTGAGTGTGAGTGTGCGTGTGGGAGTGTATTTGAGTTTGTGTGTGTTTGAGTGTGTGTGTCAGTGTGTGTGAGTGAGTGTGTGTGAGTGTGTGTGTGAGAGTGTGTTTATGTGAGTGTGTGAGTGAGGGTGTGCGTGTTAGAGTGTGTGTGTGAATGTGTCTGAGTGTGTGTGTGCATATGTGTGTGTGAGTATGTGTGAGAGTGAGTGTGTGATTGTGTGTGTGTTTGTGTGCTTATGTATGTGTGTTTGTGTGTGTGTGTAGGTATGAGTGAGTGTATGTGAGTGTGTCTGTGTGCCTGCGTATGTATGTGTGTGAGTGTGTGTGTGATAGTGTGTGTGTGTGAGTGTGTGTATGTGTGTTTGAATGTGTGTGAGTGTGTGTATATATATGTGAGTATGTGTGTATGTGTGTGTTAGTGTCAATGTGAGAGAGAGTGTGTATGTGTGTGTTTGAGTGTGTGTGTGTAAGTGTGTGAGTGTGTGTGTATTTGAGTGTGTGTGTGAGAGTGGGTGTGTGTGTGTTTGAGTGTGTGTGAGAGTGGGTGTGTGAGTGTGTGTGTGTATGTGTGACGTGTGTGAGTGTATGCGTGTGTCTGTGTGTGCGTGTTTGCATGAGTGTGTGCGTGTGAGAGTGTGTATGTGTGTGCATGAGAGTGTGTGTGTGATTGTGTGTGTGTTAGTGTGACTGAGTGTGTGTGCATGTGTGTGTGTGTGAGTATGTGAGAGTGAGTGTGTGAGAGTGAGTGTGTGTGTGTATATGTCTTTGTATGTGTTTGTTAGTGTGTTTGAGTGAGTGTGTGTGTGAGTATGTGAGAGTGAGTGTGTGAGAGTGAGTGCGTGTGTGTATATGGCTGTGTATGTGTGTGAGAGCGTGTGTGTGAGTGTGTAGGTATGAGTGTGTGCGTGTGTCTGTGTGCATGCATATGTGTGTGTTTGAGTGTGTAAGTGAGCAAGTGTGAGTGAGTGAGTGTGTGTGAGTGAGTGTGTGTGTGTATGTGAGTGTGAGGGTGTGTGAGTGAGGATGTGTGTGTGCCTGTGTGAGTGGACATGTATGAGTGTGCATGTGTGTGTGTGTGGGTGTGTGTGTGACTATCTGTGAGTGTGAGTGTATGCCTGTTTGTGCATGTGTGTATGTTTGCATGAGTGTGTGCATGTGTGAGTGTGTATGTGTGCGTGGGAGTGTTTGTGTGACTATGTGTGATTGTGTGTGAGTGAGTGCGTATGTGAGTGTGTGTGTGTATGTGCCATGTGAGAGTGTGTGTGAGTGAGTATGTGATGATGTGTGTGTGCGTAGGTATGTGTGAGAGTGTGTGTGTGTGAGAGAGAGTGTGTGTGTGTGTAGATGTTTGAGTGTGTGTGTGTTTGAGTGTGTGTGAGCGTGCCTGTATGTGTGTGTATGTATGTGTGTGTGTATGTGTGTTTGAGTGAGTGTGTGTGTGTGTGTGTGTGCAGGTGTGAGTGAGTGTGTCTGTGTGCATGTGTGTGTGAGCGTGCGTGTGTGAGTGTGTGTGTGTGAGAGTGTATGTGTGAGTGTGGGCGTGCGTGTTGGGGTGTGTGTGTGACTCGCTATGTGTATGTCTCTGTGTGAATGTGTGTGTATGTGTGTGTGTGCTTGTGTGTGTGCATGTGTGAGTATGTGTGTCTGTGTTGGGTGTGTGTGTGTGTTTGAGTGTGTGTGTGAGTGTGTGTGAGTATGTGTGTGTGAGTGGGTGTATGAGTGTGTGTGTGTTTGTGTAAGTGTATGTGTCTGTGTGTGTGAGGGAGAGTGTGTGTGAGTGTGTGTGTTTGAGAGTGTGTGCATTGGGTGTTTGTGTGTTGGGGTGTGTGCGTTGGAATGTTTGTGTGAGTGTTTGTGTCTGAGTGCATGTGTATGTGTGTTTTGGGGTGTGTGTGAGTGTGTGTATGTAAGTATGTGTGTGTGAATGTGCGTGTGTGTGTTGGTGAGTGTGTGAGTGTATGTGTTTGAGTGTATGTGTGTGAGAGTGTGTGTGAGTGTGTGTGTGCATGTGTGTGAGTGTAAGTGTGTGTTTGAGTATGTGTGTGTTTGAGTGTGTGTGTGTTTGAGTGTGTGTATGTGATTGTGTGTGTGAGTGTGTGTGAGTGTGTGTTTGCGTATGTGTGTGTGTAAGTGTGTGTGTGTGAGTGTGTGAGTGTTTGTGTACGTGTATGCATGTGTGTGAGCGTGTGTGTGTGAGTGTGTGTATGTGTGTTTGAATGTGTGTGAGTGTGTGTATATATATATGTGAGTATGTGTGTATGTGTGTGTTAGTGTGAATGTGAGAGAGAGTGTGTATGTGTGTGTATGTGTGTTTGAGTGTGTGTGTGTAAGTGTGTGAGTGTGTGTGTGTATTTGAGTGTGTGAGTGAGTGTGTGTCTGTGCGTGTGTGAGGGTGTGTGTGTGTGTGAGTGTGAGTATTTGGGCGTATGCGTGTGAGTGTGTGTGTGTGCATGTGTGTGAGTGTAAGTGTGTGTTTGAGTAGGTGTGTGTTTGAGTGTGTGTGTGTTTGAGTGTGTGAGTGTTTGTGTGCGTGTATGCGTGTGTGTGAGAGTGTGTGTGTGTGTGAGTGTGTGTTTGCGTATGTGTGTGTGTAAGTGTGTGTGTGTGAGTGTGTGTGAGTGTGTGAGTGTTTGTGTGCGTGTATGCGTGTGTGTGAGAGTGTGTGTGTGTGTGAGTGTGTGTTTGCGTATGTGTGTGTGTAAGTGTGTGTGTGTGAGTGTGTGTGAGTGTGTGAGTGTTTGTGTGCGTGTATGCGTGTGTGTGAGTGTGTGTGTGAGTGTGTGTATGTGTGTTTGAATGTGTGTGAGTGTGTGTATATATATGTGAGTATGTGTGTATGTGTGTGTTAGTGTGAATGTGAGAGAGAGTGTGTATGTGTGTGTTTGAGTGTGTGTGTGTAAGTGTGTGAGTGTGTGTGTGTATTTGAGTGTGTGAGTGAGTGTGTGTCTGTGTGTGTGTGAGGGTGTGTGAATGTGTGTGAGTGTGCGTATTTGGGCGTATGCGTGTGAGTGTGTGAGTGTGTGTATCTGTGTGTGTGAATGTGTGTGAATGTATGCGTGTGCGTGCGTGTGTGTATGTTTGCGTGAGTGTGTGCGTGTGTGTGTATGAGAGTGTGTGTCTGCGCGCGTGTGTGTATGAGAGTGTATGTGTGAGTGTGTTTGTGTGAGAGTGTGTGTGTGATTGTGTGTGCGTTAGTGTGTGTGTGACTGTGTGTGTGACTGTGTGTGAGTGATTTAATGTGATAGAGTGTGTGAGTGAGTGTGCGTGTGTGTGTGAATGTGTGAGTGTGTGAGTGTGTGTCTGTGAGTGTGTGTATATGTGTGTGTGAGGTTGTGAGTGTGAGTGTGTGTGTGTCTGTGAGTGTGTGTGTGAGAGTCTGTGTGAGTGTATGTGTGAATGTGTCTGAGTGTGTACGTGAGTACATGTGAGTCTGTGTAAGTGTGTGCATATGCATGAGTGCATGTTTGCGTGAGTGTGTATGTGTGTGCATGAGATTGTGTGTGCGTGATTATGTGTTAGTGTGTCTGTGTGTGCGTGTATGTGTGTGTGTGACTGTGTGTGTGAATGAGTGTGTCTGCGAGTGTAAGGGTGTGACAGTGAGTGTGTGTGCCTGTGTGAGTGTGTGTGTGTGTGAGTGTATGTGTGTCTGTGTGTGTGACTGTGTGTGAGTCTATGCATGTGTGTGCATGTTTGCGTGAGCATGTGCGTGTATGAGTGTGCATGTGTGGGCGTGAGAGTGTGTGCATGTGCGTGTGCATGTGTCTCTGTGTGAGTGTGTGTGTATGTATGTGTTAGTGTGTGTGAATGTGTGCGTTTGTGAGTATGTGTGTGAGTGTGTGTGTGAGTGTGTGTGAGTGTGCATATGTGTGTGTAAGAGTGAGTGCGTGTATGTGTGTGTATGTGTGTGAGAGCATGTGTGTGTGTAGGTATGAGTGAGTGTGTGTGTGTGTCTGTGTCCCTGCGTATGTATATGTGTGAGTGTGTGTGTGGGAGTGTGTTTGAGTGTGTGTGTGTTTGACTGTGTGTATGTGAGTGTGTGTGTGTGAGAGTGTGTGTATGTGATTGTGAGGGTGTGCATGTGCCTGTGTCAGTGTGTGTGTGTAAGTGTGCGTATGTGTGAATGTGAGTGTGTGTGTGACTGTGTGCATGTGTGTGTATGTGTGTGCGTGAGAGTGTTTGTGTGCGTGTGTGTGTGAGTGTGTTTGTGTGATTGTGTGTATGTGTGTGTTAGTGTGTGTGAGTGTGTATGTATGTGTGTGTGCGTGTGTGTTGGGGTGTGTGTATGAATCGCTGTGTGTATGTCTCCATGTGAGTGTGTGTGAATGTGTGTGTGCATGTGTGAGTAGGTGTGTGAGTGTGTGTGTTGAGGTGTGTGTATGTGTTTGAGCATGTGTGTGTATTTGAGTGTGTGAGTGTGTGTGAGTATGTGTGTGTGAGTGGATGTGTGAGTGTGTGTGTCTGTGTGCATAAGTGTGTGTTTGTGTGTGTGAGGGAGAGTGTGTGTGAGTGTGTGTGTCTGTGTGTGACTGTGTTTGAGTGTATGCATGTGTGTGCGCGTGTGTATGTTTGCGTGAGTGTGTGCATGTGTGTGTGTATGTGTGTGCGTGAGATGTTTGTGTGCATGTGTGTGTGTTTGTGTCATTGTGTGTGTATGTGTATGTTAGTGTGTGTGAGTGTGCGTGTGTGACTGTGTGAGTGTGTGAATGTGTATGTGAATGTGTGTGTGTGTGAGTGTGTATGTGAATGTGTGTGTGTATGTGTGTGTGAGTTTGTGCGTGTGTATGTGTGTTTGACTTTGAGTGAGTGTGTATGTGTATGTGAGTGTGTGTGTGTAGGTGTGAGTGAGTGTGTCTGTGTGCATGTGTATGTGCATGTGTGAGCGTGTGTGTGTGAGTGTGTGTGAGTGAGCGAGTGTGTGTGAGTGTGTGTGTGTGGGCGCGCGTGTTGGGGTGTGTGTGTGAATCGCGATGTGTATGTCTCTGTGTGAGTGTGTGTGAATGTGTGCTTGTGTGTTTGCACGTGTGAGTAGGTGTGTGTGTGTGTTTGTGTCGGGGTGTGTGTGTTTGAGCATGTGTGTTTGAGTGTGTGTGTGTCTGTGTGAATAAGTGTATGTGAGGGAGAGCGTGTGCGTTGGGGTGTTTGTGTGTTTGAGTGTGTGTGAGTTTGTGTGTTGGGGTGTGTGCGTTAGAGTGTGTGTGTGAGTGTTTGTGTGTGTCAGTGCGGCTGTATGTGTGTGTTGGGGTGTGTGTTGGGGTGTGTGTGTGCGTGAGTGTGCATGTGTGAGAGTGTGTATGTGTGTGCATGGGAGTGTGTGTGTGTTTGTGATTATGTGTGTTAGTGTGTCTGAGTGTGTGTGTGAGTTTGTATGTGCATGTATGTGTGTGTGTGATTGTGTGTGTGAGTGTGCCTGTGTGCCTGTGTGAGTGTATGTGTGAGTGTGTGTGTCTGTGTGCGTGACTGTGTGTGAGTGTATGCATGTGTGTGCATGTTTGTGTGAGTATGTGTGTGTGTGAGTGTGCATGTATGGCCGTGATAGTGTGTGCATGCACATGTGTTTGTGTGTGTGAGTGTGTGAATGTGTGAGTACGTGTGAGTGAGTGTGTGTGTGAGTGAGTGTGTGTGTGTGTGCATGTGTATGCATGTGTGAGTGTGTGTGTGTGATTGTGTGTGTGTTTCATTGTGTATGTGAATGTGAGTGTAGGTGTGTGTGTGATTGAGTGTGTGTATGTGTGTGTGAGTGTGTGTGACTGTGAGTGTGTGTATGTATGTGTGTTTGTGTGTGTGTGAGTGAGTGTGTGTGTATGTGTGTGTGTGTGTATCTGTGTGCCTGCATATGTGTGTGTGGGAGTGTGTGTGTGGGAGTGTGTGTATGTAAGTATGAGGGTGTGTGAGTGAGGGTGTGCGAGTTAGTGTGTGTGAGTGTGCGTGTGAATGTGTCTGAGTGTGTGTGTGCGTATGTATGTGTGTGTGTGAGAGCGTGTGTGATTGTGTGTGTGATAGTGTGTGTGTTTGTGTGAGTGTGTGAGAGCGTGTGTGTGTGTGTGTAGTTATGAGTGAGTGTATGTGAGTGTGTCTGTGTGCCTGCATATTTGTGTGTGAGTGTGTGTGAAAGTGTGCGTGAGTGTGTGTCTACGTGTGTGCATGTTCGTGTGTGCGTGAGTGTGTGTGTTTGAGTGTGTGCATTGGGGTGTTTGTGTTTGTATGTGTGAGTGTGTGTGTATGTGTGTTTTGGGGTGTGTGTGAGTGTCTGTTGGGGTGTGTGTGTGTGAGTGAGTGTGTCTGTGAGTGTGTCTGTGTGCCTGCATATTTGTGTGTGAGTGTGTGTGAAAGTGTGCGTGAGTGTGTGTCTACGTGTGTGCATGTTCGTGCGTGTGTGTGTATGTGTGTTTGAGTATGTGCGTTGGAGTGTGTGTGTGTTTGTATGTGTGAGTGTGTGTGTATGTGTGTTTTGGGGTGTGTGTGAGTGTCTGTTGGGGTGTGTGTGTGAGTGAGTGTGTGTGTGTGAGTGTGTGTGTGTGACTGTGTGTGAGTGTATGCGTGTGTCTGTGAGTGTGCATGTTTGCGTGAGTGTGCGCATGTGAGAGTGTGTATGTGTGTGCATGAGTGTGTGTGTGTGTTAGTGTGTTTGTGATTGTGTGTGTTAGTGTGTCTGAGTGTGTGTGAGTGTGTATGTGCATGTATGTGTGTGTGTGATTGTGTGCTTGTGTGTGCATGTGTGAGTAGGTGTATCTGTGTTGGGGGTGTGTGTTTGTGTGTGTGTGTGTGAATGTGCCTGTGAGTGTAAGGGTATGTGAGTGAGTGTGTGTGCCTGTGTGAGTATGTGTGTGAGTGCGTGTGTCTGTGTGTGTGACTGTGTGTGAGTGTATGCATGTGTGTGCATGTTTGCGTGAGTGTGCGTGTGTGTGAGTGTGCATGTGTGGCCGTGATAGTGTGTGTGTGCACACATGTGTGTGTGTGAATGTGTGGGTGAGTATGCGTGTGAGTGAGTGTGTGTGTATGTGTGTGTGCATGTGTATGTGTGAATGTGAGTGTGGGTGAGTCTGTGTGTGATTGAGTGTGTGTGTATGTGTGTGTGCGTGTGTATGTGTGTTTGTGTGTGTGTGTGAGTGTGTGTGTGTATGTGTGTGTGTGCGGGCATGTGTGTGTGTAGGTATGAATGAGTGTGTGTGTGCGAGCGTGTGTGTGCGAGTGTGTCTGTGTGCCTGCGTATATGTGTGTGTGAGTGTGCGTGTGGGAGTGTATTTGAGTTTGTGTGTGTTTGAGTGTGTGTGTCAGTGTGTGTGAGTGAGTGTGTGTGAGTGTGTGTGTGAGAGTGTGTTTATGTGAGTGTGTGAGTGAGGGTGTGCGTGTTAGAGTGTGTGTGTGAATGTGTCTGAGTGTGTGTGTGCATATGTGTGTGTGAGTATGTGTGAGAGTGAGTGTGTGATTGTGTGTGTGAGTGTGTGTTTGTGTGCTTATGTATGTGTGTTTGTGTGTGTGTGTGTAGGTATGAGTGAGTGTATGTGAGTGTGTCTGTGTGCCTGCGTATGTATGTGTGTGAGTGTGTGTGTGATAGTGTGTGATAGTGTGTGTGACAGTGTACGTGAGTGTGTGTCTGCATGTGTGCATGTTCGCGTGTGTGTGAGTGTGTGTGTTTGAGTGTGTGTGTTCGGGTGTTTGTGTGTTTAAGTGTGTGTGAGTTTGTGTGTTGGGGTGTGTGCGTTGGAGTGTGTGTGTGAATGTTTGTGTGTGTGAGTGCGTGTGTATGTGTGTGTTGGTGCGTGTGTGTGAGTGTGTGTGTGAGTGACTGTGTGTGTGCGAGTGTGAGAGTGTGAGTGTGACTGTGTGTGACTGCGTGTATGTGCATGTTTGCATGAGTGTGCGCGTGTGAGAGTGTGTATGTGTGCGCATGAGTGTGTGTGTGTGTTTGTGATTGTGTGTGTTAGTGTGTCTGAGTGTGTGTGTATGTGCATGTATGTGTGTTTGTGTGATTGTGTGTGTGAGTGTGAGTGTGCCTGTCGATGTGAGGGTGTGAGTGAGTGTGTGTGCCTGTGTATGTGTGTGAGTGCCTGTGTCTGTGTGTGTGACTGTGTGTGAGTGTATGCATGTGTGTGCATGTTTGCGTGAGTGTGCGTGTGTGTGAGTGTGCATGTGTGGCCGTGATAGTGTGTGTGCACACGTGTGTGTGTGAATGTGTGAGTGAGTATGCGTGTGAGTGAGTGTGTTTGTGAGTGAGTGTGTGTGTATGTGTGTGTGCATGTGTATGTGTGAATGTGAGTGTGGGTGAGTCTGTGTGTGATTGAGTGTGTGTATGTATGTGTGCGTATGTATGTGTGTTTGTGTGTGTGTGAGTGAGTGTGTGTGTGTATGTGTGTGTGTGCGAGCATGTGTGTGTGTAGGTATGAATGTGTGTGTGCGAGCGTGTGTGTGTGAATGTGTCTGTGTGCCTGCGTATGTGTGTGTGTGAGTGTGCGTGTGGGAGTGTGTTTGAGTTTGTGTGTGTTTGAGTGTGTGTGTCAGTGTGTGTGAGTGAGTGTGTGTGTGAGAGTGTGTTTATGTGAGTGTGTGAGTGAGGGTGTGCGTGTTAGAGTGTATGTGTGAATGTGTCTGAGTGTGTGTGTGCATATGTGTGTATGAGTATGTGTGAGAGAGAGTGTGTGATTGTGTGTGTGAGTGTGTGTGTGTGCATATGTATGTGTGTTTGTGTGTGTGTGTGAGAGCGTGTGTGTGTGTGTAGGTATGAGTGAGTGCATGTGAGTGTGTCTGTGTGCCTGCGTATGTATGTGTGTGAGTGTGTGTGTGATAGTGTGTGATAGTGTGTGTGACAGTGTACGTGAGTGTGTGTCTGCATGTGTGCATGTTCGCGTGTGTGTGAGTGTGTGTGTTTGAGTGTGTGTGTTCGGGTGTTTGTGTGTTTAAGTGTGTGTGAGTTTGTGTGTTGGGGTGTGTGCGTTGGAGTGTGTGTGTGAATGTTTGTGTGTGTGAGTGCGTGTGTATGTGTGTGTTGGGGCGCGTGTGTGAGTGTGTGTGTGAGTGACTGTGTGTGTGCGAGTGTGTGTGTGTGAGAGTGTGTGTGTGACTGTGTGTGACTGCGTGTGTGTGCATGTTTGCATGAGTGTGCGCGTGTGAGAGTATGTATGTGTGCGCATGAGTGTGTGTGTGTGAGTGTGTGAGAATGTGTCTGAGTGTGTGTGCGTATGTATGTGTGTGAGTATATGTGTGTGATAGTGTGTGTGTGTGAGTGTGCGTATATATGTGTGTTTCTGTGTGTGTGAGAGTGTGTGTATGTATATAGGTATGAGTGAGTATGTGCGTGTGTACGTGTGTGTGATAGTGTGTGTGAGTGTGTCTGAGTGCCTGCATATGTGTGTGTGTGTGTGATAGTGTGTGTGAGAGTGTGCGTGAGTGTGTGTGTCTGTGTGTGTGCATGTTCGCGTGTGTGTGTGTGTGAGTGTGTGAGTTTGTGGACGAGTGTGTGTAAGTGTGTCTGTGACTGTATGTGTGAGTGCGTGAGTGTGTGTGTTAATGTGTGTGTGAGAGTGCGTATGATTGTGTGTGTGAGTGTGAGTATGTGTGAGTGTGTGTCTGAGTGTGTGTATGTTTGTTTGAGTGTGTGAGAGTGAGTATGTATGTGTGTGTGAATGTATGAGTGTGTTAGTGTGTGTGTGAGAGTGCGTGTGTATGTGTGTGTGTGACGTGTGTGAATGTGTGTGTGTGGGTATGTGTGTGTGAGTGTATGTTGGGGTGTGTGTGAGTATGTGTGTGTTTATGTGAGCATGTGTGTGTGAGTGTGTGTGTGTTTATGAGTGTGTATGGGTGTGTGTGAGTGTATGTGTTTGAGTGAATGTGTGTGAGTGTGTGTGTGAGTATGCGTGTGTGTGTGAGAGTATGTGTGAGTGCATGTGTGAGTGTGTGTGTGTGTATGTGTGTGAGTGTATGTATGAGTGTGTTAGTGTGTGTGTGAGAGTGCATGTGTATGTGAGTGTGGGGGTATGTGTGTGTGTGTGTGAGTGAGTGTGTGTGTTTGAGTGTGTGCACTGGGGTGTTTGTATGTGTCAGGTGTTTGTGTGTTTGAGCATGTGTGAGTATGTGTTTTGGGGGGTGTGTGTTGGAGTGTGTGTGTGTGACGGCTTGTGTGTGTGAGTGTGTGTGTATGTGTGTTTTGGCGTGTGTGAGAGTGTGTGTTGGGGTGTGTGTGAGTATGTGTGTGTTTATGTGAGTATGTGTGTGTGAATGTGTGAGTGTGTTTATGAGCGTGTGTGGGAGTGTGTGTGTGTATCTGTGTGAGTGTAAGTATGAGAGTGTGTGTGTGCGAGTGTGTGTGAGTGATTGTGTGCGTGTACGTGTGAGTGAGAGTGTGTGTGGATGTGTGTGTACGTGTTTCAGTGTGTGTGACTGAGTGTGTATGTGTGTGTGAGAGAGTGTGTGTGTGAGCGTGTGTATGTGTGTTTGAGAGTGCTTGAGTGTGTGTGTGTATGTGTGTTTTTGAGTGTGTGTGTGAGTGAGTGTGTGAGTGTGCGTGTATGTGAGTGTGAGGGTGTATGAGTGAGTGTGTGTATGCCTGTGTGAGTGTGCGTATGTGGGTGTGTGCATGTGAGTGTGTGTGGGTGTGTGTGTCTGTGTGTGAATGTGTGAGTGTATGCGTGTGTGTGTGTGTATGTTTGTGTGAATGTGTGCGTGTGTGAGTGTGTATTCGTGTGTGAGAGAGTGTGTGTGCGTGTGTGAGTGAGTAGTGAATGTGTGAGTGTGTGTGTAAGTTTGTGGGTGTGAGTGAGTGTGTTTGTGTGTGTTTGTGTGATTGTGTGTGTATGTGCATGTGTATGTGTGTGTGTGAGTGAGTGTGTGTGAATGTGTGAGTATGTGTGAGTGAGTGTGTGTGAGTGTTTGCGAATCTGGGTGTGAGTGTGTGTGAGTGTGAGTTAGTGTGTGTGAGTGTGTGTATGTGAGTGAGTGTGTGTGTGTTTGAGTGTATGTGTGTGTGAGCGTGTGTGTATGTATGTTTGAGTGTGTGTAAGTGTGTGTGAGTGTGTGTGTGAGTGAGTGTGTGTGTTAGCACTTGTGTATGTATGTGAGTGTGTGTGAGTGAGTGTGTATGTAAGTGTGTGCATATGTATGTGTGTGAGTGTGTGTGAGAGTATGTATGTTTGAGTGTGTGAGAGTGTGTGTGTATGTGTGTGTGAGTGTATGTGTACGTGTGTGTTTGTGTGAGGGTGTGTGAGAGTTTGTGTGCGTGCCTGTGTGTGTATGTTTGTGTGTGTATGTTTGCGTGAGTGTGTATGTGTATGCGTGAGAGTGTGTGTGTGCACACGCGTGTGTTTGCAAGTGTGTTGTGTGATTGTGCGTTTGTGTGTGTGTGACTGTGTGAGTGTGTGTGTGGGAGTGTGCGTATGTGGGTGTATGAGTGTGAGAGTGTGAGTGTGTGTGTCTGTGAGTGTGAATGTGTGTGAGTGTATTCATGTGTGTGAGTGTGTGCGAATGTGGGTGTGAGTGTGTGTGAGTGTGAGTTAGTGTGTGAGAGTGTGTGTGAGTGTGTGTATGTGAGTGAGTGTGTGTGTGTTTGAGTGTATGTGTGTGTGAGCGTGTGTGTATGTATGTTTGAGTGTGTGTGTGTGTAAGTGTGTGTGAGTGTGTGTGTGAGTGAGGTTGTGTGTTAGCACTTGTGTATGTATGTGAGTGTGTGTGTGAGTGAGTGTGTATGTAAGTGTGTGTGCATATGTATGTGTGTGAGTGTGTGTGAGAGTGTGAGAGTATGTATGTTTGAGTGTGTGAGAGTGTGTGTGTATGTGTGTGTGAGTGTATGTGTACGTGTGTGTTTGTGTGAGGGTGTGTGAGAGTTTGTGTGCGTGCCTGTGTGTGTATGTTTGTGTGTGTATGTTTGCGTGAGTGTGTATGTGTATGCGTGAGAGTGTGTGTGTGCACGCGTGTGTGAGAGTGTGTGTGCAAGTGTGTTGTGTGATTGTGTGTTTGTGTTTGTGTGACTGTGTGAGTGTGTGTGTGGGAGTGTGCGTATGTGGGTGTATGAGTGTGAGAGTGTGAGTGTGTGTGTCTGTGAGTGTGAATGTGTGTGAGTGTATGCATGTGTGTGCATGTGTGTGTTTCTATGAGTGTGTGTGGGTGTGAGTGTGTATGTGTGTGAGAGTGTAAGAGAGAGTGTGTATGTGTTTGTGTGATTGTGTCTATGTGTGTACGATGGTTTGTATGTGAGTGTGTGTGTGACTGTGTAAGTGTGAAAATGTGTGTGTGTGAGTCGTGTGAGTGTGTGAATGTGTGAGTGAGTGTGTGTATGTGTGTGAGTGTGTCTGTGAGTGTGTGTATATGTGCCTGTGAGTGTGTGTGAGTGTGTGTTGTATGTGTGTGTGAAAGTGTGTGTGTATTGGTGTGAGTGAGTGTATGTGAGTGAAGCTGTGTGCGTGCATATGTGTGTGTGAGTGTGTGTGTGCTTGAGTGTGTGTGTGTGAGTGTGTGTGTACCTGGGTGAGTGTGTGTGAGTGTGCGTATGTGTGTGTGAATGTAAGTGTATGCATGTGCGTGTGTGTATGTCTGCGTGAGTGTGTGCGTGAGAGTGTGTAAGAGTGTACGTGAGAGTGCGTGTGCGTATGTGTGTGTGTGAGTTTGTGTGTGTATGTGAGTGTGAGGTTGTGTGAGTGAGTGTGTGTATGCCTGTATGAGAATGTGTGTGAGAGTGTGTCTGTGAGTGTGTATATATGTGCCTGTGAGTGTGAGTGTGTGTGTGTTGTATGTGTGTGTGAGTGTATCGGTGTGAGTGAGTGTATGTGAGTGAAGTTGTGTGCGTGCGTATGTGTATGTGAGTGTGTGTGTGCTTGAGTGTGTGTGGGTGCGTGTGTGAGTGTGTGTGTGCCTGTGTGTATGTTTGTGTGTGTATGTTTGCGTGAGTGTGTATGTGTATGCGTGAGAGTGTGTGTGTGCGCACGCGTGTGTGTGAGTGTGTGTGCAAGTGTGTTGTGTGATTTTGAGTTTGTGTGTGGTGACTGTGTGAGTGTGTGAATGTGTGGGTGTGCATGCGTGAGTGAGTGTGTATGTGAGTGTGTGTATATGAGTGTGTGAGTGTGTGAATGTGTGAGTGTGTGTGAGTGAGTCTGTGTGAGACTGTGTGAGTGTGTGAATGTGTGGGTGTGCGTGCGTGAGTGAGTGTGTTTGTGATTGTGTGTATGTGTGTGTGCGTGTGTGTGAATGCGTGTGTGTGAGTTAGTCTGTGTGTGAGTATGTGTGTCAGAGTGTGTGTGTGTGCGTATGTATCTGTGTGTGAGTGTGTGTGTGTGTATCTGTGTGTGAGTGTATGCCTTTGTCTGTGTGTGCATGTTTGTGTGTATTAGTCCGTGTGAGTGTGTGTGTGTGTGTGTGTGTGCATGTGTATGCGTGTGCTTGTTTGTGTGTGTGAGTGCGTGTGTATGAGTGTGAGGGTGTGTGAGTGAGTGTGTGTGTGTGCTTGTGAGAGTAAGTGTGTTTGTGCAAGTGTGTGTATATGTGTGTGTGCGTGTGAGTATGTGTGAGTCTGTGTGTCTGTGAGTGTGACAGTGTGTGAGTGTATGTGTGTGTGTGCATGTTTGCTTGAGTGTGTGTGTGTGTGTGAGTATGTAAGTGTGAGGGTGTGTGAGAGAGTTTGTGTGCGTGCCTGTGTGTGTGACTGTGTGTGTATGTTTGTGTGAGTGTGTGCGTGTGTGTGTGTATGTGTGTGCGTGAGAGTGTGTGTGACTGTGTGAGTGTGTGAATGTGTGGGTGTGCGTGCATGAGTGAGTGTGTATGTGAGAGTGTGTATATGTGTGTGTGTGAGTGTGTGAATGTGTGTGCGTGAGTGAGTGTGTGTGAGGGTGTATATGAGTGTGTGTGTGCATATGTATGTATGTGTGTGAGTGAGTGTGTGTGAGTGTGTGTGTGGGTGAGTGTGAAAGTGCATGTGTGACTGTGTGTCTACGTGTGTGAATGTTTGCATGAGTGTGTGCGTGTGTGTATATGTGTGCGTATGTGTGGGCATGAGAGTGTGTGTGTGCGTGGGTATGCATGTGTGTGATTGTGTGTGTGAGTGTGTGGATGGGTGAGTGTGTGTATGTGTGTGTGTGAGTGTGTGTGTGAGTGTGTGTGTGTCTGTGTGTGTGACTGTGTGAATGTATGCGTGTGTGAGGATGTTTGCATGAGTGTATGCGTGTGAATGTGTACGTGTGTGCATGAGAGTGTGTGTTCGCGCGTGTGTGTGAGTATATTTGTGTGTATTTGTGTGTGTGAGTGTGTGCATGTGTGAGTGTGTATGTGTGTGTGTGTATATGTGCCTGTGAGTGTGTGCGTGTGTGTGTTGTATGTGTGTGTGAGTGTGTGTGTGTATTGGTATGAGTGAGTGTATGTGAGTGAAGCTGTGTGCGTGTGTATGTGTGTGTGAGTGTGTGTGTGTGTGGGTGTGTGTATGTGTGTGTGTCTGTGTGAGTGTGTGTGAGTGTGTGTGAGTGTGCGTATGTGTGTGAGTGTATGCATGTGCGTGTGTGTACGTTTGCGTGAGTGTGTGCGTGAGAGTGTGTAAGAGTGTACGTGAGAGTGTGTGCGCATGCGTGTGTGTGTGTTTGTGTGACTGTGTGTATGTGAATGCATTAGTGTGTGCGTGTGTGTGTGTGTGAATGTGTGTGAATGTGTGAGTGTGTATGAGTGAGAGTGTGTGTGTGTGAATGTGTGTGTGAGTGTGAGTGTATCTGTGAGTGTATGTGTGCGTGTGCGTGTGCGTATGTGTGTGTGTGAGTGTGTGTGTGTATGTGAGTGTGAGGTTGTGTGAGTGAGTGTGTGTGCCTGTGTGAGAATGTGTGTGTGAGTGTGTCTGTGAGTGTGTATATATGTGCCTGTGAGTGTGTGTGTGAGTGTGTGTGTGTGTATCGGTGTGAGTGAGTGTATGTGACTGAAGTTGTGTGCGTGCGTATGTGTATGTGAGTGTGTGTGTGCTTGAGTGTGTGTGGGTGCGTGTGTGAGTGTGTGTGTGTATCGGTGTGAGTGAGTGTATGTGAGTGAAGTTGTGTGCGTGCGTATGTGTATGTGAGTGTGTGTGGGAGTGTGTGTGTGTGCCTGTGTGAGTGTGTGTGTGAGTGTGCATATGTGTGTGTGTGCGTGTGAGTGAGTGTTTGACTGAGTGTGTCTGTATATGTGACTGTATGTGAGTGAATGCATGTGTGTGCATGTGTGTATGCTTGCATGAGTGTGTGCATGTTTGAGTGTGCGTATGTGTGTGCAGGAGTGTGTGGGTGTATGCATGCGTGTGTGTTTGTGTGATTGTGTGTGTATGTGCATGTGTATGTGTGTGTGTGTGAGTGTGTGTGAATGTGTGAGTATGTGAGTGAGTGTGTGAGTATGTGCGAATGTGGGTGTGAGTGTGTGTGTGAGTGTGAGTTAGTGTGTGAGAGTGTGTGTGAGTATGTGTGTTTGAGTGTATGTGTGTGTGAGCGTGTGTGTGTGTGTTTGAGTGTTTGAGTGTAAGTGTGTGTGAGTGTGTGTGTGAGTGAGTGTGTGTGTTAGCACTTGTGTATGTATGTGAGTGTGTGTGTGAGTATGTGTGTGAGTGTGTGAGTGTGTGTGTGACTGTGTGAGTGTGTGTGAGTGAGTGTGTATGTGAGTGTGTGTGCATATGTATGTGTGTGTGTGAGTGTGTGTGAGTGAGAGTGTGTGTGTATGTGTGTGTGAGTGTATGTGTACGTATGTGTTTGTGTGAGGGTGTGTGAGAGTTTGTGTGCGTGCCTGTGTGTGTGACTGTGCCTGTATGTTTGCGTGAGTGTGTATGTGTGTGCGTGAGAGTGTGTGTGCAAGTGTGTTTGTGTGATTGTGTGTTTGTGTGATTGTGTGTTTGTGTGTGTGACTGTGTATGTGAGTATGTGTATATGAGTGTGTGAGTGTATGAATGTGTGAGTGTGTGTGAGTGAGTCTGTGTGTGTGTGACTGTGTGAGTGTGTGAATGTGTGGGTGTGCATGCGTGAGTGAGTGAGTGTGTTTGTGATTGTGTGTATATGCGTGTGTGTGAGTGTGTGTGTCTGTGTGTGAGTGTATGCCTGTGTCTGTGTGTTTGCATGTTTGTGTGTGTTAGTTCGTGTGAGTGTGTGTGTGTGAGTGTTAATGTGTGTGTGCATGTGTATGCGTCTGCTTGTTTGTGTGTGTGAGTGCGTGTGTATGAGTGTGAGGGTGTGTGAGTGAGTGTGTGTGTGTGCTTGTGAGACTAAGTGTGTTTGTGCAAGTGTGTGTATGCGTGCATGTGAATATGTATGAGTCTGTGTGTCTGTGAGTGTGACTGTGTGTGAGTGTATGTGTGTGTGCATGTTTGCTTGAGTGTGTGTGTGTGAGTGTGTGTGTATGTAAGTGTGAGGGTGTGTGAGAGAGTTTGTGTGCGTGCCTGTGTGTGTGACTGTGTGTGTATGTTTGTGTGAGTGTGTGCGTGTGTGTATGTACGTGTGTGCGTGAGAGTGTGTGTGCGCATGCATGTGTGTGTGACTGTGTGAGTGTGTGAATGTGTGGGTGTGCGTGAGTGAGTGTGTATGTGAGTGTGTGTATATGTGTGTGTGTGTGAATGTGTGTGCGTGAGTGAGGGTGTGTGAGGGTCTATATGAGTGTGTGTGTGCATATGTATGTGTGTGAGTGTGTGTGTGTGTATGCGTGTGTCTACTTGTGTGCATATTTGCATGAGTGTGTGCATGTGTGTATATGTGTGCGTATGTGTGGGCAATAGAGTGTGTGTGTGAGTGTGTGTGTGCGTGTGTATGCGTGTGTGTGATTGCGTGTGTGAGTGTGTGGATGAGTGAGTGTGTGTATGTGTGTGTGTAAGTGTGTGTGTGAGTGTGTGTGTGTGAGTGTATACGTGTGTGAGGATGTTTGCATGAGTGTATGCTTGTGAATGTGTACGTGTGTGCATGAGAGTGTGTGTTCGCGCGTGTGTGTGAGTATATTTGTGTGTATTTGTGTGTGTGAGTGTGTGGGTATGTGTGTGAATGTGTATGTGAGTGTGTGAGAGTGTGTGTGTGAGTGTGTGGGTATGTGTGTGAGTGTGTATGTGAGTGTGTGAGAGTGTGTGTGTGAGTGCATGTGTGTATGTGTGTGAGTGTGTGTGTATGTGTTTGAGTGGGTGTTTGAATTTGTGTGTGGATGAGTGTGTGTGAGTGAGTGTGTGTGAGTGTGTGTATTTGAGTGTGAGGGTGTGTGAGAGTGTTTGTGTGTGTGCCTGTGTGAGTGTGTGTTAGTGTGCATATGTGTGTGTGTGCATGTGAGTGAGTGCGTGAGGGTGTGTGTCTGTGTGTGAGTTTTTGTGTGTGTGCGTGTGTGTATGTTTGCGTGAGTGTGTGCATGTGTGAGTGTGTATGTGTGTGTGTGACAGTGTGTCTGTGCGCACGTGTGTGTGAGAGAGTGTGTGTGTTTGTATGCGTGTGTGTTAGTGTGTGTATGTGAGTGTGTGTGTGAATGTGTGAGTATGTGAATGTGTGCGTGAGAGAGTGTGTGTGTGAGTGTGTCTGAGTGTGTGTGCATCTGTATGTGTGTGCGTGTGAGTGTGTGTGTTTGCGTGGGTGTGTGCATGTGTGAGTGTGTATGTGAGACTGTGTGTGTGCGCATGTGTGTGTGAGTGTGTGTGTATGTGGGTATGTTAGTGTGTGTGTGTGAATGCGTGTGTGTGTGTGAGTCTGTGTGTGTTTGCGTATGTATGTGTGTGAGTGTGTCTGATTGTGGGTGCGTATGTATGTGTGTGTGAGTGTGTGTGTGGATGTGAGTGTGAGTGTGTGTGTTTGCATGAGTGTGTGCATGTGTGAGTGTGTATGTGAGACTGTGTGTGTGCGCATGTGTGTATGAGAGTGTGTGTGAACGTGTTTGTATGTGTGTGTGTTAGTGTGTGAGTGTGTGTGAGAGTGTGTGTGTGAGTGTGTGTGAGTGTGTGTATATGTGAGTGTGAGGGAGTGTGAGAAAGTTTGTGTGCGTGCCTGTGTGTGACTGTGCATGTATGTTTGCGTGAGTGTGTGCGTGTGAGTGTGTATGTGTGTGCGTGAGAGTGTGTGTGAGTTTGCGTGAGTGCGTGCATGTGTGAGTGTGTATGTGAGACTGTGTGTGCGCATGTGTGTGTGAGAGTGTGTGTGAGTGTGTTTGTGTGTGTGTGTGTGACTGTGTATGTGCGCACGCCTGTGTGTGAGAGTGTGTGTGCAGTGTGTGCAGTGTGTGCAGTGTGATTGTGTGTGTTAGTGTGTGAGTGTGTGTGACTGTGTGAGTGTGTGAATGTGTGGGTGTGCATGCGTGAGTGAGTGTGTGTATATGTATGTGTGTGAGTGTGTGTATATGTATGTGTGTGAGTGTGTGAATGTGTGCGTGAGTAAGTGTATGTGAGGGTGTATATGAGTGTGTGTGTGCGAATGTATGTGTGTGAGTGAGTGTGTGTGTGTGAGCGTGAGAGTACGTGTGTGACTATGTGTGAGTGTATGCGTGTGTCTACTTGTGTGCAAGTTTGCATGAGTGTGTACGTGTGTGAATATGTGTGTGTGAGTATGTGTGGGCATGAGAGTGTGTGTGTGAGTGTGTGCGTGTGTATGCGTGTGTGTGAGTGTGTGTGTGGATGAGTGAGTATGTGTATATGTGTGTGAGTTGTGTGTGTGACTGTGTGTGAGTGTATGCGTGTGTGTGCATGTTTGCATGGGTGTATGTGTGTGAATATGTATGTGTGTGCATGAGAGTGTTGTGTTCGCACGTTTGTGTGAGTGTGTGAGTGTATTTGTGTGTGTGTGTGAATGTGAGTGTGTGTGTGAATGTGTGTGTGAGTGAGTGTATGCGTGAGTGTGTGTGTGTGAGTCAGTGTGTGTGTGTGTGTGCGTATGTGTGTGTGCGTGATTGTGTGTGTGTGTGTAAGTGTGTGGGTGGGTGTGCGTGTGAGTGTGTGTGAGTGTGAGAGTGTGTGTGAGAGTGCGTGTGTGTATGTGTGTGAGAGTGCGTGTGTGTATGTGTTTGAGTGTGTGTGTGAGTGTGTGTGGATGAGTGTGTGTGTGTATTTGAGTGTGTGAGGTGTGCCTGTGTGAGTGTCTGTGTGAGTGTGCGTATGTGTGTGCGCATGTGGGTGAGTCATGAAGGTGTGTGTCTGTGTGTGTGACTGTGTGTGAGTTTTTGTGTGTGTGCGTGTGTATATGTTTATGTGACTGTGTGCATGTGTGAGTGTGTATGTGTGTGTGACAGTGTCTCTATGTGCAAGTGTGTGTGAGAGAGTGTGTGTGTGTTTGTATGCGTGTGTGTTAGTGTGTGTTTGAATGTGTGTGTGAATGTGTGAGTGTGTGTGCGTGAGTCTGTGTGTGTGAGAGAGAGTGTGCATGAGTGTGTGTGTGAGTGTGTGTGTATGTGTGAGAGAGTGTGTGAGTGCGTGTGAGTGTCTGTGTGAGAGTGTGTGTTTGCGTGAGTAAATGCATGTGTGAGTGTGTATGTGACAGTGTGTGTGCACACGTGTGTGTGAGAGAGTGTGTGTGAGTGTGTTTGTATGCGTGTGTGTGAGTGTGTGTGAATGAGTCTATGTGTGTGTGTGTGTGCGTATGTATATGTGCATGTGTGAGTGTGTGAGTGAGTCTATGTGTGTGTGTGAGTGTGTGTTACTATGTGAGAGTGTATGCATGTGTCTGCGTATGTGCATGTGTGTGTGTGAGTGTGAGAGTGTGTGAGTGAGTGTGTGTGTGTGCTTGTGAGAGTGAGTGTGTTTGTGAGAGTGTGTGTATGTGTGTGTGCATGTGAGTATGTGTGAGTCTCTGTGTCTGTGTGTGTGAGTGTATGTGTGTGTGTATGTTTGCATGAGTGTGTGCACGTGAGTTTGTATGTGTGTGCATAAGAGCATGTGAATGTGTGGGTGAGTGAGTGAGTGAGTGTGTATGTGAGTGGGTGTATATGTCTGTGTGAGTGTGTGTGATGGTGTATATGAGTGTGTGCGAATGTATGTGTGTGAGTGTGTGTGTGAGTGCGTGTGTGAGTGTGTGTGTGAGTGTATGCATGTGAGTGTGTGACTGTGTGTGAGTGTATGCGTATTTGTGTATATGTGTGTTTGTGTGATTGTGTGTGTGTTAGTGTTTGAGTGTGTGAGTATTCATGTGCGTGTATGTGTGTGTGAGAGTGTGTGTGTGCGCGAGAGTGTGTGAGTGTGTGTGTGAGTGTGTGTGTTTTATGTGTGTATGTGTGCAAGTGTGTGTGTCAGTGTGAGTGAGTGTGTGTGAGCGTGTCTGTGTTCATGTGTATGTGTGTGTGAGTGTGTGTGAAAGTGTGTGTGGGAGTGTGTATGAGTGTGTGTGTGCCTGTGTGAATGTGTGTGTGTGAGTGTACGTATGTGTGTGTGCGTGTGAGTGTGTGTGTCTATATGTGTGACTGAGTGTGAGTGTTTGCGTGTGTGTGCATGTGTGTATGTTTGCATGAGTGTGTGCTTGTGTGAGTGTGTATGTGTGTGCATGAGAGTGTGTGTGCGCGCATGTGTGAGAGTGTGTGTGCAAGTGCATTTGTGTGAATGTGTGTGTGTGTTAGTGTGTGTGTGACTGTGTGAATGTGTGAATATGAGAGTGCGTGAGTGTGTGTGTGTGATTGTGTATGTGAGTGTATGTGTATATGTCTGTGTGTGAGCATGTGTGAGTGTGTATGGGTATGTATGTGTGTGAGAGTGTGTGTATGATGTGTGTGTATTCATTTTTGCATGCATGTGTGCGTGTGAGTGTGTATGTGTATGTGATAGTGTGTGTGAGTGACGGTGTGTGTGAGTGTGTGTGTGCCTGTGTGAGTGTGTGTGTGTCTGCGTGTGTGACTGTGTGTGAGTGTATGCGTGTTGTGCGTGTGTGCATGTTTGTGTATATGTGTGCATGAGAGTGTGTGTGTGATTGTGTGTGTTAGTGTGTATGTGAATGTGTGTGCATACGTGTGTGTGTGTGTGAATGTATGTGAGTGTGTGTGTGTGTATTTGTGTGTGTGTGTGTGTGTGTGAGAGTGTTTGTGTGCATGTATGTGTGTGTATTGGTGTTTGAGTGTGTGAGAGTGTGTGTTAGTGTTTGTGAGTGTGTGTGAGAATGTGTGTGTATGTGTGTGTCAGTTTGTGTGTGAGAGAGCATTGTGCATGTGTGTGAGGGTGTGTGTGTATGTGTGAGTGTGTATGTGAGTGTGTATGTATATGTGTGTGTGAGTGTGTGTGTGTGTTTGTGTGCGTGTATGTTTGCGAGAGTGTGTGCAGGTGTAAATGTGAATGTGTGTGCTCTTGCGCGTGTGTGTGCTTGTTTGATTGTGTGTGAGTATGTGTGTGTTAGTGTGTGTGTGTGAATGTGTGAGTGCGTGTGAGTGAGTGTGTGTGTGTGAGTATGTGCGAGTGTGTGTGCTTATGTGTGTGTGAGTGTGAGTGAGTGTGTGTTTGAGTGTGTGTGCGCATATGTATGTGTGTGAGTGAGTGTGTGTGAGTGCATGTGAGTGTGTGTGTGAGTGTGTGTGTGTGACTGTGTGTGAGTGTATGCATGCGTCAGCATGTGTGCACGTTTGCATGCATGTGTGCGTGTGTGAGTGTATGTGTGTGCATGAGAGTGTGTGTGTGAGTGTGTGTTTGAGTGTGTGTTCATGTGTGTGTGCGTGTGTATGCATGTGTGTGATTGAGTGTGTGAGTGACTGTGTAGATGAGTGTGAGGGTGTGTGCGTGAGTGTGTGTGTGCCTGTGTGAGTGTGTGCGTATGTGTGTGTGCGTGTGAGTGTGTATGTGTGTGCGTGAGTGTGTGTGACAGTGTGTTTGTGCGCTTGTGTGTATGTGTGTGTGTCAGTGTGCGAGTGTGTGTGAGAGTGTGAATGTGTATGTGTGCGTGAGTGAGTGTCTGTGAGTGTGTGTGTGAATGTGTGTGTGAGTGCATGTGTATGCATGAGTGTGTGTGTGAGTGAGTGTGTATGTGTGTGCATATGTGTGTGTGTGTGTGAGTGTGTGTGAGGGTGTGTATGAGTGTGTGTGAGTGTGTGTGTGCGTATGTATGTGTGTGAGTGTGTGTGTGTGAGTGCATGTGAGTGTGTGTGTGACTGTGTGTGTGACTGTGTGTATGCATGCGTCTGTGTGTGTGCATGTTTCTGTGCGTGTGTGAGTGTGTATGTGTGCATAAGAGTGTTTGTGTGTGTTCGTGTGTGTGTGTGCATGTGTATGCGTGTGTATGCATGTGTGTGATTGAGTGTGTGAGTGACTGTGTAGGTGAGTGTGAGGGTGTGTGCGTGAATGTGTCTGTTCCTGTGTGAGTGTGTGTGTATGTGTTTGTGTGTGTGTGAGTGTGTATGTGCGTGTGTTTGCATGTGTGTGATTGTGTGTGTGAGTGTGCGTGTGGATGAGTGTGTGTGAGTGTGTGTGTCTGTGTGTGTGACTGTGTGTGAGTGTATGCGTGTGTGTGCATGTTTGCATGAGTGTGCGCATGTGAGTGTGTACGTGTGTGCGTGAGAATGTGTGCCTGCATGTGGGTGAGTATGTGTGTGCGTGTATTTGTGTGTATGTGTGTGTGTATGTGTGTGTGAGTCTGAATGTGAGTGTGTGTGAGCCAGTGTGTGTGAGAGTGTGTGTGAATGTGAGTGAGAGTGTGCGCGCATATCTGTGTGCGTGAGTGTGTGTGAGAGTGTGTGTGTGTGAGTGTGTGTGCATGTGTGTATGTGAGAGTATGTGTGAGTGTGTGTGAGAGTGGGTTTGTGTGTGTGTATGTGTTTGAGCGTGTGTGTGACTGTGTGTGTGAGTATGTGTGGATGTGTGAGAGTGAGTGTGTGTATATTTGAGTTTGAGGGTGTGTGAGAGTGTTTGTGTGTGTGCCTGTGTGAGTCTGTGTGTGAGCGTGTAAGAATGTATGTGTGTGAGTGTGTGTGTGAGTGCATTTGAGTGTGTGTGTGAGTGTGTGTGAGACTGTGTGTGAGTGTATGCGTGTCTGCATGCGTGCATGTTTGTGTGTTAGTGTGTGTGTGTGTGTGTGCATGTGCATGCGTGTGTGTGATTGTGTGTGTGAGTGCGATTGGATGTGAGTGTGAGGATGTGTGAGTGTGTGTATGTGTGTCTATGAGAGTGAGTGTGTTTGTGCGAGTGTGTGTGCGTGTGAGTATGTGTGAGTCTGTGTGTCTGTGTGTGTGACTGTGTATGAGTGTATGTGTGTGTGTGCATGTTTGCGTGAGTGTGTGCATGTGAGTCTGTATGTGTATGCATGAGAGCGTGTTTGCGTGCGTGTATGAGAGTGTGTTTGTCTGATTGTGTGTGTGTCCGTGTGTGTGATTGTGTGTGTGAGTGACTGTGTATGTGAGTGTGAGGGTGTGTGAGTGTGTGTGTATGTGTATATATGTGTTTGAGTGTGTGTATGTGAGTGTGTGTGTGTCTGTGTGTGACTGTGTGTGAGTGTATGCATGTTTGCGCATGTTTGCTTGAGTGTGTGTGAGTATCTATGTGTGTGCATGAGAGTGTGTGTGTGCGCATGTGTGTGACTGTATGTGTGTGTGTGTTTGTATGATTGTGTGTGTTAGTGTGTGAGTGTGTGTGTGTATGTATGTGTGAGAGTATGTGTGTGAGTGTGTGTATTTGTGTTTGAGTGTGTATGTGTTTGTGAGTGTGTGTGTGTATGTGTGTGTTAGTGTGTGTGTGAAAGTGCGTCTTTATGTGTGTGTGTGAGTGCCTATGTGAGTGTGTGTGTATGTGTGTTTGAGAGTGCTTGAGTGTGTGTGTATGTATGTGTGTCAGTGTGAGTGACTGTGTGTGTGTGTCTGTGTGTGTGTGAGAGTGTGTATGTGAGTGTGTGTGTATGTGTGAGTGTGTGTGTGTATGAGTGTTTGTGTGCGTGTATGTGTGTGTGAGAGTGTGTGTGTATGTGTGTTTGAGTGTGTGAGAGTGTGTGAAAGTGTATGTGTGAGAATGTGTGTATGTATGTGTTAGCTTGTGTGTGAGAGAGCATTGTGCATGAGTGTGTGTGTGATTGTGTGTAAGTGTGTGAAGGTGGAGTGTATGTGTATGTGTGTTTGAGTGTACTTGAGTGTGTGTGTGTCAGTGTGAGTGCGTCTGTGTGCGTGCGTGTGTGTGTGGGAGTGTGTGTGTGCTTGAGTGTGTGTGTGAGTGTGTGTGAGAGTGGTGTGTGAGTGTGTGTATGAGTGTGTGTGTGTGAGTGAGTGTGTATGTAAGTGTGTGTGTGACTGTGTGTGAGTGTATGCATGTTTGCGCATGTTTGCTTGAGTGTGTGTGAGTGTCTATGTGTGTGCATGAGAGTGTGTGTGTGCGCATGTGTGTGACTGTATGTGTGTGTGTTTGTATGATTGTGTGTGTTAGTGTGT
The DNA here is from genome assembly GCF_037043375.1 of Chiloscyllium plagiosum. Classification (NCBI taxonomy): domain Eukaryota; kingdom Metazoa; phylum Chordata; class Chondrichthyes; order Orectolobiformes; family Hemiscylliidae; genus Chiloscyllium; species Chiloscyllium plagiosum. The sequence continues at coordinate 4,484,143 of NW_028270171.1, forward strand.
GAGTGTGTGTGTGTGAGTATTCGTGTGCGTGTATGTATGTGTGAGAGTATGTGTGTGAGTGTGTGTATTTGTGTTTGAGTGTGTATGTGTGTGTGAGTGTGTGTGTGTATGTGTGTGTTAGTGTGTGTGTGAAAGTGCATCTTTATGTGTGTGTGTGAGTGCCTATGTGAGTGTGTGTGTATGTGTGTTTGAGAGTGCTTGGGTGTGTGTGTATGTATGTGTGTCAGTTTGAGTGACTGTGTGTGTGTGTCTGTGTGTATGTGAGTGTGTGTGTATGAGTGTTTGTGTGCGTGTATGTGTGTGTGAGAGTGTGTGTGTATGTGTGTTTGAGTGTGTGAGAGTGTGTGAAAGTGTATGTGTGAGAATGTGTGTATGTATGTGTTAGCTTGTGTGTGAGAGAGCATTGTGCATGAGTGTGTGTGTGATTGTGTGTAAGTGTGTGAAGGTGGAGTGTGTGTGTATATGTGTTTGAGTGTACTTGAGTGTGTGTGTGTCAGTGTGAGTGTGTCTGTGTGCGTGCGTGTGTGTGTGGGAGTGTGTGTGTGCTTGAGTGTGTGTGTGAGTGTGTGTGAGAGTGGTGTGTGAGTGTGTGTATGAGTGTGTGTGTGAGAGTGAGTGTGTATGTGAGTGTGAGTGAGTGTGTGAGAGTGTGTATGTGTGTGTGCGAGTGTGTGTGAGAATGTGTGTGTGAGTGTGAATGTGTATGTGTGTGAGTGTGTGTGAGTGAGTGTGTATGAGTGTGTCTGTATATGTGTGTGTATGTGTGTGTGTGTGAGTGCGTATGTATGTGTGTGTTAGTGTGTGTGAGAGAGTGTGTGTGTGAGTGTGTGTGTATGTGTGTTTGAGTGTGTGTGTGTGTGTCGGTGTGTATGAGTGTGTGTGAGTGTGTCTGTGTGGGTGCTTATGTGTGTGTGTGAGTGTGTGAGTGAAAGACTGTGTATGTGAGTGCTTGGGTGTGTGTATATGTGTGTGTGTGAGTGTGAGTGAGTGTGTGTGTGAGTGTGTGTGTGTGAGTGTGTTTGTGAGGGTGTGTGTGTTTGTGTGTATATGTCTATGTTTTAGTGTGTGTGTGTGACTGTAAGTGTGTGTGTATATGTGTGTGTGTGTGAGTGTGTATGCGAGTGTGTCTGTATATGTGAGTGTGAATGAGTGTGTGTATATTTGTGTGTGAGTGTGTGTGTATGTGTGTGTTAGTGTGTGTGAGAGAGTGCATGTGTATGCGTGTGTGAGTGTGTGTGTATGTGTGTTTGTGTGTGCTTGAGTGTGTGTGTGTGTCGGTGTGTATGAGTGTGTGTGAGTGTGTCTGTGTGTATGACTGTGTGTGAGCGTATGTGTGTGCATGTTTGCATGAATGTGTGCAAGTGACTGTGTATGTGTGTGTGTGAGAGTGTGTGTGTTTGAGTGTGTGTTTGTGTGATTGTGTGTGTGTTAGTGTGTAAGTGTGTGAGTATTCATGTGCGTGTATGTGTGTGTGAGTGTGTGCGTGAGTGTGTGTGAGTGTGTGTGTGAGTATGTGTGTATGTGTGTGTGTGTGTGCGTGTGTGTGTGTGTGTGTTTTATGTGTGTGTATGTGTGCAAGTGTGTGTGTGTCAGTGTGAGTGAGTGTGTGTGAGTGTGTCTGTGTGCATGTGTATGTGTGTGTGAGTGTGTGTGTGGGAGTGTGTGTGAGTGTGTGTGCTTGAGTGTGTGTGTGAGTGAGTGAGTGTGTGTGTGAGTGTGTGCATGTGAGTGTGTGTGTGCACATGGGTGTGTCTGAGTATGTGTGTGTGTGTGAGTGTGATTGTGTGTATGTGTGTTTTAGTGTGTGTGTGTGAGACTGTGTGTGAGTGTATGCATGTGTGCACATGGGCGTGTGTGAGTGTGTGTGTGAGTGTGATTGTGTGTGTGTGTGTGACTGTGTGTGAGTGTATGCATGTGTCTCCGTGTGTGAGTGTGTATCTGTGTGTGAGAGTGTGCGTGTGTTATTGTGTATGTGAGTGCGTATGTATGTGAGTGTGAGGATGTGTGAGTGAGTGTGTGTGTGTACCCGTTAGAGTAAGTGCGTACGTGACTGTGTGTATGTGTATGTGCATGTGAGTGTGTGTGTCTGTGTGTGTGACTGTGTGTGAGTGTATGCATGAGTATGCATGTTTGCATGAGTATGCGTGTGAGTGTGTATGTGTGTGCATGAGAGTGTGTGTGTGTTTTTGTGTGATTGTGTGTATGTGTGTGTATGTGTGTGCGCAAGAGAGTGTGTGTGAGTGTGTGTGTATTGATGTTTGAGTGTTTGAGAGTGTGTGTAAGTGTGTGAGTGTGTGGGAGAGTGTGTGTGTATGTGTGTGTTAGTTTGTGTGTGAGAGAGTGTTGTGCATGAGTGTGTATGTGTGAGTGAGTGTGTGTATATGAGTGTGTGCATATATGTGTGAGTGAGTGCATATGTATGTGTGTGTGTATATGAGTGTGTGCATATGTGTGTGAGTGCATATGTATGTGTGTGTTTGTGTGCGTGTATGTTTGCATGAGTGTGTGCATATGTGAGTGTATATGTGTGTGAGTGAGAGTGTGTGTGCACACACGTGCGTGTGTTTGTTTGATTGTGTGTGTATGTGTGTGTTAGTGTGTGTGTGTGAATGTGTGAGTGTGTCAATGTGTGAGTGTGTGTGAGTGTGTGTGCATATGTATGTGTGTGTGTGAGTTTGTGGGAGTGCGTGTGAGTTTGTGTGAGTGCGTGTGAGTGTGTGTGTGACTGTGTGTGAGTGTATGCGTGTTGTGCGTGTGTGCATGTTTGCGTGAGTATGTGTGTGTGTATGTTTGTGTATATGTGTGTGTGATTGTGTGTGTTAGTGTGTGTGTGTGTGTGTGTGAGTGTGTATGTGAATGTGTGTGCATATGTGTGTGTGAGTGTGTGAATGTGTGTGTGTGTATTTGTGTGAATGTGTGTGTGAGAGTGTGTGCGTGTATGTGTGTGTGTTTGTTTGATTGTGTGTATGTGTGTGTGTGAGTGTGTATGCATATGTATGTGTGTGTGAGTGTGTGTGTGAGTTTGTGTATGAGTGGGTGTGTGTGAGTGAGTGTGAGTGAGTGTGTGAGAGTGTGTATGTATGTGTGCGAGTGTGTGTGAGAGTGTGTGTTTGTGAGTGTGTGAGAATGTGTATATGTGTGTGTTAGTTTGTGTGTGAGAGCGTTGTGCATGTGTGTGTGATTGTGTGTGAATGTATGTGTATATGTGTGTAAGTGTGTGTGTATGTTTGCATGAGTGTGTGCATATGTGAGTCTGTGTGTGTGTGCATGCATGTGTGCGTGTGAGAGTGTGTGTGAGTGAGTTTGTGTGTGTGTGTTAGTGTGTGAGTGTGTGAATATGTGACTGTGTGTGAATGAGTGTGAGTGTGACTGAGTGTGTGTGAGTGTATGCGTGCGTATGTATGTGTGTGTGAGTGCGTGTGAGTGTGTGTGAGTGTATGTGTGTGCCTGTGTGTTTGTGCATGTTTGCGTGTGTGTATGTGCGTGCATGAGAGTATGTGTGTGTGATTGTGTGTGTGTGTGTGAGAGTGTGTGTGTCTGCGTGTGTGACTGTGTTTGAGAGTATATGTGTGTGCATGTTTGCGTGAGTGTGTGCATGTGAGTGTGTGTGCGTGAGAGTGTGTGTGCACGCGCGTGATTGTTTGTGTATGTTTTTGTGTTAGTGTGTGTGTGTGTATGAGAGTGTGAATGTATGAGTGTGTGTGTATATGTGTGTATGAGTGTGTGTGTCTATGCGTGTGTCTGCCTGTGTGCATGTTTGTGTGTGCATATGTATGCGTGTGTGTGTCTGAGTGTATCTGTGTGTGTATATGTATGTGTGAGTGTGTGTGTGTGAGTGTATGTGTGCGTGAGTGTGTGTGTGTGTGAATGCATGTGAGTGTGTGCGTGTGTGTGCCTGTGTGACTGTGTGTGAGTGTATGCGTGTGTCTGCGTGTGTGCATGTTTGCGTGAGTGTGCGTGTGTGTGAGTATGTGTGTGTATATGTGTGCATGAGGGTGTGTGTGTGATTGTGTGTGTGTGAGTGCGTGGGTGTGCGTGTTTATGCGTGTGTGTGATTGTGTGTGTGTGAGTGCATGTGTATGTGAGTGTGAGGGTGTGAGTGAATGTGTATGTGACAGTGTGTGTATGTTTGTGTGTGTATGAGTGTATGCGTGTGTGTGCATGTTTGCATGAGTGTGTAAGTGAGTGCATGAGAGTGTGTGCGTGCGTGTGTGTGAGAGAGTGTGTGTGAGTGGCTTTGTGTGATTGTGTGTGTTAGTGTGTGCATGGGAGTGTATGTGTGTGAGTGTGTGTGTGAATGTGTGTGTGCATGTGTATGCGTGTGTGAGATTGTGTGTGTGAGTGACTGTGTGTGTGAATGTGAGGGTTTGTGATTGTGTGTGTGTGCCTGTGTGAGTGTGCGTATGTGTATATGTCTGTGTGTGTGACTGTGTGTGAGTGTAGGCACATGTGTGCATGTTTGTGTGAGTGTGTGCGTGTGTGTATGTGTGCGTGAGTGCATATGCATGTGTGTGTGAGTGTATGTGTGATTGTGTGTGAGCGTGTATATGAGTGTGTGTGTGTCTGAGTGTGTGTGCATAATATGTTTGTGTGGGTGTGTGTGTGAGTGTGTGTGTATGTGTGTGAGTGTGTGTGTGTATGTATGTGTGTGAGTGTGTGTGAGTGCGTGTCGGTATGTGTGTGTGTGACTCTGTGTGAGTGTATGCATGTGTACATGTTTGTGTGAGTGTGTGCGTGTGTGGGTGTATGAGTGTGCATTAGAGGGTGTGTGTGTGGGAGTGTGTCTGTGTGATTGTGTATGTGTTAGTGCATGTGAGTGTGCGTGTGTATGTGTGCAGATGTATGTGTTTGTGTGAGTGACTGTGTATGTGAGTGTGAGGGTGTGTGAGTGAGTGTGTGTGTGTGTATGCCTGTGTGAATGAGTGTGTGTATGTGTGTGAGTGTGTGAATGCGTGTATGTATGTGTGTGAGCGTGTGTGTGAGTGGTTGTGTATGAGTGTGTGTGTACGTGTGTGAGTGTGAGTGAGTGTCTGTGTGAGTGAGTGTGTGTGTATGTGTGTGTGAGTGTGTGAGGGTGTGTGTGTGTGTGAGTTTGAGTGTGTGTGAGTGCGTGTGTGAATGCAGGAGTGTGTGTGTGAGTGCGTATGCGTGTGACTGTGTGTGAGTATATGTGTGTGTCTGAGTGTGTGCATGTTTGCGTGTATGTGTGTGCATGAGAGTGTGTTTGTGTGTGATTGTATGTGTTAGTGTGTGTGAGTGTTTGTGTGTGCGTGTGTGTGAGTGTATACATGTGTCTGCGTGTGTGCATGTTTGCTTGAGTGTGTAAGTGTGTATGTTTGTGTATATGTGGAGAAAGTGAGTTCTGCAGATGCTAGAGATCAGACCTTAAAAATGTTTTGCTGGGAAAGTGCAGCAGGTCAGGCAGCATCAAAGGAGCAGGAGAATCGACATTTCAGTTATGAGAGTGTGTGTGTGTTTGTGTGAGTTAGTGTGTGTGAGTGTGCATGAGTGAGTGAGTATGTATGTATGTGAATGTGTGTGAATATGTGTGAATGTGTTTGTGTGCATGAGTGAGTGTGTGTGAATGCGTGTGCGTGAGAGTGTGTGTGTGCACGCATGTGTGTGTGACAGTGTGTTTGTGTGATTGTGTGTATATGTGTGTCAGTGTGTGAGTGTGTGTGTGAGTGTGTAAGTGAGTGAGTGTGTGTGTATGTGTGAGTATGCATGTGTGTGCATGTTTGCTTGAGTATGTGTGTGTGTGAGAGTGTGTGTGCATGTGAGTGAGTGTGTTTGACCGTGTGTGTGTGTTTGCAAGTGTGTGCGTGTAAGTTTGCATGAGTGTGTACATGTGTGAGTGTGTATGTGTGTGCGTGAGAGTATGTGTGTGAATATGTGAGTGTGTGTGAGTGAGTGTGTGAGTGTGACCAAGTGTGTGTGTGTGTGTTTGTGTGACTGTGTATGAGTGTATGTGTGTGCCTGTGTGTGTGCATTTTTGCGTGAGTGTGTGTGTGTATGTGCGTGCATGAGAGTGTGTGTGTGTGATTGTGTGTGCATGTGTATGTGTGTGTGTGATTGTGTGTGTGAGTGCGTGTGTATGTGAGTGTGAGGGTGTGTGAGTGAGGGTGTTTGTGCCTGTGAGAGTGAGTGTGAGTGTGTGTATGTGTGTGTGAGTATGTGTCTGTGTGAGTGTTTGAGTGTGTGTGCATGTTAGCGTGAGTGTGTGAGTGTGTATGGGTGTGAGTGAGAGAGTGTTTGCGTGCGTGTTTGTGTGGGAGTGTGTGTGTGAGTATGTTGGTGTGATTGTGTGTGTGTATGTGTGTGTGTTAGTGCATGTGTGCGTGAGCGTGTGTGTGTGAGTGAGAATGTGTGTTTGTGAGTGTGTGTGCGTGCGTATGCATGTGTGTGATTGTGTGTGTGAGTGCATGTGTATGTGAGTGTGAGTATGTGTGAGTGAGGGTGTTTGTGCCTGTGAGAGTGAGTGTGTGTGCAAGTGTATGTGTGTGTGTGCGAGTGAGTGTGTATGTGTCTGTGGTGTGAGTGTTTCCATGTGTGTGCATGTTAGCATGAGTGTGTATGTGTGTGCGTGAGAGTGTGTGTGTGTGCGCATGATTGTGTGTGTGTGTGTTTGTGTTAGTGTGTGTATGAGTGTGAATGTGTGAGTGTGTGTGTATATGTGTGTGTGATTGTGTGTGTTCATGCATGTATCTGCCTGTTTGCATACGTATGTTTGTATGTGTGTGTGTGAGTGTGTCTGTGTGTGCTTATATATGTACGTGAGTGTGTATGTGTGTGCGTGTGAGTGTGTGTGAGTGTATGCGTGTGTGTGCATGTTTGCGTGTGTGTGCATGGTAGTTTGTAAGTGTGTGCGTGTGAGAGTGAGTGAGAGAGAGTGAGGGTCTTTGTGTGATTGTGTGTGTATTTGTGTGTTAGTGTGTGCATGAGAGTGTGTGTGTGTGAGTATGTGATTGTGTGTGTTAGTGTGTGTGTATATGCGTGTGTGTGATTGTGTGATTGTGTGTGAGTGACTGTGTGTGTGAGAGTTTGTGATTGTGTGTGTGTGCCTGTGCGAGTGTGTGTATGTGTGTGTCTGTGTGTGTGACTGTGTGTGAGTGTATGCGTGTGTGTGCATGTTTGTGTGTGTGTTAGTGTGTCTCAGTGTCTAAGTGTGTGTGTGTGAATGTGTGAGTGTGTGAATATGTGAGTGCGTATGAGTGAGTGTGTGAGTGCGTGTGTATGTCAGTGTGTGTGTATATGTGTGTATGAGTGTGTGAGTGTGACTGAGTGTGTGTGAGGGTGTGTGTGTGTGCGTATGTATGTGTGTGTGTGAGTGTGTGTGCGGCTGTATGTGTGTGTGTGAGTGTGTATGTGTGAGTGCGTGAGTGTGTGTGTGATTGTGTGTCAATCCGTGTGTATGTGAGTGTGGGTGTGTGTGAGTGAGGGTGTTTGTGCCTGTGAGAGTGAGTGTTTGCGTGTGTATGTGAGTATGTGTCTGTGTGTGTTTAAGTGTGTGTGCATGTTAGCATGAGTGTGTGTGTGAGTGTGTATGTGTGTGCGTGAGAGAGTGTGTGTGCGTGTGTGTGTGTGTGTGTGTGAGTATGTTGGTGTGATTGTGTGTGTATATGTGTGTGTGTGTGAGCGTGTGCGTGTGAGAGTGTGAATGTGTGAGTGAGTGTGTGTGAGTGCGTGTATGCGTGTGTGTGTGATCGTGTGTGTGAGTGCATGTGTATGTGAGTCTGAGGGTGTGTGAGTGAGTGTGTGTGTGTGCGTGTGAGTGCGTATGTGTCTGTGTGTGACTGTGTGTGTTTGCATGAGTGTGCATGTTAGCGTAAGTGTGTGCATGTGAGTGTGTATGTGTGCGAAAGAGTGTGTGTGTGCGTGTGTGATTGTGTGTGTATGTGTTTGTGTTAGTGAGTGTGTGTATATGTGTGTGTGTGAGTGTGTGTTTGTCTATGCTTGTGTCTGCCTGTGTGCATGTTTGTGTGTGCATATGTATGTGTGTGTGTGTTTGAGTGTGTATATGTGTGAGTGCGTGTGTATGTGTGCATGTGTGTGTCTGTGTATATGTGTGTATGCGTGTCTCTGCCTGTGCGCATGTTTGCGTGAGTGTGTGCGTGTGTATGTGTGTGTATATGCGTGCATGAGAGTGTGTGTGTGTGATTGTGTGTCAGTGTATGCGTGTGTGTGCTTGTTTGCGTGAGTGTGTAAGTGTGTATATGAGCGTGTGTGTGCATGAGAGTGTGTGTGCGTGTGAGAGTGTGTGAGTGAGTGTCTTTGTGTGTGTATGTGTGTGATAGTGTGTGTGTATGAGAGTGTGTGTGTGAGTGTGTGATTGTGTGTGTTAGTGTGTGTGTGTGTGTGTGCGTGTGTATGCATGTGTGTGATTGTGTGTGTGAGTGACTGTGTATGTAAGTGTGAGGGTTTGTGATTGTGTGTGTGTGTGCCTATGTGAGTATGTGTGTATGTGTATATGTGTGTGTGTGTGTGTGTCTGTGTCTGTGTGTGTGACTGTGTGTGAGTATATGCGTGTGTGTGCATGTTTGTGTGAGTGTGTGCGTGTGAATGTGTATGTGTGCGTGAGATTGTGTGTGTGTGTACAAGTGTGTGTGTGAGTGTGTGTATATGTGTGAGTGTGTGTGAGTGAGTGTGTGAGTGAGATTGTGTGTGTATGTGTGTGTGAACATGTGTGTTAGTGTGTGTGTGTGATTGTGTGTGTGAGTCTGTGTGTATTTGAGTGTGAGGGTATGTGAGAGAGTTTGTGTGTGTGCCTGTGTGAGTGCGTGTGCATGTGTGTATGTGTGTGCATGTGAGTGTGTGAGTGTATGTCTGTGAGTGTGAATGTGTGTGAGTGTTTACCTGTGTGTGCATGTGAGTATGTGTGTGTGTGAGTGTGAGAGTGTGTGTGAGTGTGTGTGTGTGTATGCGTGTGTGTGATTGCGTGTGTGAGTGCCTGTGTATGTGAGGCTGTGTGATTGCGTGTGTGAGTGCCTGTGTATGTGAGGCTGTGTGAGTGTGTGTTCCTGTGAGAGTCAGTGTGTGTGTGTGTGTGTATATGTCTGTGTGTGTGACTGTGTGTGAATGTTTGCGTGGTGTGTGCATGTTAGCATGAGTGTGTGTGTTTGTGTGATTGTGTGTGTATGTGTGTGAGTGTGTGTGTGTGAGCGTGAGTGTGTGAGTGTGTGAGTGTATGCATGTGTCTGCATGTGTGCATGTTTGCGTGAGTGTGTGCGTAAATGTGAATGTGTGTGTGTGCATGTGAGTGTGTGTGTGTCTGTGTGTGTGTTTGTGTGTCTGTGTGCGTGAATGTGTGTGTGTGTGAGTGTGTGTGTATGTGAGTGTGTGTGTGTGTTTGTATGTGAGTGTGTGTGTGTGTTTGTGAGTCTGTGTGTGTGCGTGAATGTGAGTGTGTGTGTATGTGAGTGTGTGTGTCTGTGTGTGTGTTTGTGAGTCTGTGTGTGTACGTGAATGTGTGTGTGTGTGAGTGTGTGTGTATGTGAGTGTGTGTTTGTATGTGAGTGTATGTGTGTGTTTGTGAGTCTGTGTGTGTTTGTGAGTCTGTGTGTGTGTGTATGTGAGTGCGTGTGTGTTTATGAGTGTGTGTGTGCGTGAATGTGAGTGTGTGTGTGTGAGTGTGATAGAGACTCTAACACACTGTCACTGCAAATAGTTAGACATTCTTTTGCCAAGGTGGGGGAACATGGCAGTGTTCCCGTCTTTGGGAGAGTTGCCCTTTAACAACTGCGTGTATACACTGCTGCCAGTCTGCCTGGCAGGTAGTTTGCTGTGGGTCTGCATTGCATATTCACAAGTCAATTTCTTTTGCAGTGATGCTGGCTTCATGACTTATGATGTGTTTTACTGTTTTAAATAAACTAACCCATGGAATTAAGCAATCATCAACAAACAATTAATCATTAAACGGTTAACATTAACATAGCTCCCATATTGTCTGATTATCAACCCTCCTATCAATAGACATGCTCCCCTCTGTGTCTATTCCAGTCAGGCTGGTTTATTATTACAGAGCTCCCAGACCAGGCAGGTCGTGTCCCCTGAAAACAATTGGATAGCATCATGATATATGTCATTTGAATGTAAAGGTATCTGCTTCTCTCGGGAATTACTTCTGTCAAAAGTCAAGAATCTGTGGAATTCACTCTCCCAGAGTGTAGTGGATATTGGGACAGTGAGTGCATTTAAGAAGGAGACTGAGGGATTTTTAATTCGTGGCAGGTTGAAGAGATTATGGAGAGGAGGCATGAACATGGCACTGAGACCAACATGTGATGAGCTTGATTGTATCGAGTGGGGAGCAGGCTCGAGGGGCTGAATGGCCTCCTCTTATGGCAGCAACACCAAAGAGAGTCGTGACGGAAGCTCCCATGAAGAAAGAGAAAAAGACCAAGAGCCCCAAGGCTGCAAACTCAGTCACAAAATCGAGTAAAACCAAAGGCCAAGCAACGAAATGAACCAACATCACTAAAACTGAACCATCTGAACCCAAGGAGTTGGAAGGACTTTGTTCTGAATTTTTTGTTTCTCTATTTTCTAATTTATTGCCTACAATCTGTAATGCTGGACTTGATATTTCTAAATTTATTTCCTAAGAGCATATATGGAAGAATCTGTACCTTGGTACCTTGTACCTAAGGTAGTACCGTAAGTGGTGACGTAAACTTTTCAGTGCACCCACCTGAGTAGATGTGACAATAAAGCTCATTCAATTCAATTCAATTCTTATGCTTCACCTTCAGTAGTCACAGCACGGTAGTTTTCTGCTTGCAGTTTATCTTTGCTCTATATAAGCACAAAGCTCAGGCTGAGAGTCCATCTGAGATCCTGTAACAGTGTAAATAGTTGGTATTGTTGGGAATAAACTTCAAGACATCTGTCTCAATGAGAAGCTAAACATTGTGGCATATGTTACAAGAGCGAACATGTTGCCAGCAGTAAGATCGTATCTTACTGACATTAATGTCTAACCCAGATAGCACATCAAAAACCCCTCACAGCCACAGAACTGAGATGAGGAAGAATGCCTTCACTCAGAGAGTTGTGAGCCTGTGGAATTCCCTCCCACAGGAAAGTGTTGGGGCCAGTTCATTAGATATATTGTAGAGGGAGCTGGATGTGTCCCATGCAGCTAAAGGGGTCAAGAGACATAGAGAGAAAGTGGGAATAGGATACTGAGACTACGTGATCAGCCATGATCACATTGAATGGTGGTGCAGGTTTGAAGGGCCAAATGGCCTACTCCTGCATCTATTTCCTGTGTTTCTATGTTTCGAATTCTTTTGCTGAACCCCCTTAATTTTCTTGTTTCAAAGAGAACATTCCTGGTTCTCTAGCCATTTCTTGTCGTTGGTGGGATTGGGTTAATCTATGGATTGAATGTTTTGGGGGGATATCAGTGGATTCCCTCCCACCAGATTCTCCACTTGGAGTGGGAGGAGGGGGAGGCTTGATTCCTGGGGCATCGCAATGACTATCAAGTTCACTCCCTCCCACTCCTCTCAGACCTAGCAACAGATCATCTTTTTTTTTTCAAGTTTGTTCATAGGGTGTGGGCACTGTAGTCTGGGTCAGTATATATTGTCAAACTCTCATTGTCCTGGAGAAAGTGGTGGTGATCTGCAGCCTTTCAGGTCTAGGGACATCCACAGATCTGTTCATGAAGAGTTCCAGGATTTTCCTGTTAAAGTGATGGAATGATGATATAGTTCCAAGACCAGATATTGTGTGGCTTTCGTTGAAAGCATTTCCTGGCATCTGGTGCCTTTACTCTTATAAGCGGTAGAAGCCATGGGCTTGGAAGGTGCTGTCTAAGGAATTTTGGTGTGTTGCTGCAGTGGTACATACTGCTTTCAGTGTGTGGGGCTGGTCAAGGGAGTAAATATTGAAGGTGGTGGTTGTAGTATTAATCAAACAGGTTACTTTGTTCTGGACGATGTCAGTGTGAGTGTTGTTGGAGCTGTTTTCATTCAGGCAAGTTGGGAGTATTCCATCACACTCCTGACCTGTGCCTTGTAGGTGATGAACAGGAGGTTAGTTGCTCACCACCCAGCCTTGGACCACTCTTGTAGTCACATAATATATATGGCTGGTCCAGTTCAGTTTCTGGTCAATGGGAGTTTCCAAGAGTATTGATTATGGGGGATTCAGCGATGATAATGTTGTTGAATCTCAAGGAGATGGAAATGTTGGAAATGGTCATTGCCTGGCACTTCTGTGGTGTGCATTGAATGTAAGATTTGAATGTTATTGGTCCATCATCTTGGTCATGTGATACAGGATATGGCTTATAGAAACATAGGAGCAGGACTTGGCCATTCAGTTCCACGGATCTGCTCTACCACTCAATGAGATCATGGCTGATCTTCTCATGGACTCAGCTCCATTCACCCACCCTCTCACTGTATCCCTTAATTCCTTTGCTGTTCAAAAACCATCTACCTTTGCCTTAAAAACATTTACTGCGATAGCTCCAACTGCTCAGGGAATTCCACAGATTCACAACCCTTTGGGTGAAGACGTTCCTCTTGAACTCAGTCCTAAACCTGCTCCCCCTTATTTTGAGGCTATGTCCCCTCGATCTAGTTTCACCCACCAGTGGAAATAACCTCCCTGCTTCTATCTTATCTATTCCCTAACCTTATATATCCAGCTATGGCCCATAATCCCTTAATACTTTTGCTTAATGTAAAAATGATCAATCTCAGATTTAAAATTAACATCTGACCCAGTATCCACAGCCATTTGTGGGAGTAAGTTCCAAACCTCTCCCCTCTCCTTTGTGCGTCAAAGTGTTTCCTATCATCTCCCCTGAATGGTCTGGTCCTAATTCTCAGACCATGCCCCCTTGTCCCAGAATCCCCAACCAGTTTCTCTTTATCTATCCTGTCTTTTCTTGTTGTGTCTGGGAGGCTAAAAGACAGAGGAGTGTGGATAACATCTGACATAGTCTGAACAGCTTTGATTCAATGAATGAAGACAAACTGTTTCCATTAGGGGGAGGGTCAGTGACTGGAGAACAGGGTTGGAAGAGATTTAAGAAAAGAACCAATAACAGGACAAAGCATTTTGTGGCATATAGAGTTATGGAAATGGAACGCATTGCCTGAAAGGAAGGTGAAGGCAGATTGAACAGGAACTTTCAAAGGTGAATTGGATAAATCTTTGATGGGGAAATCTTTGAAAGTTATAGGGGATTGAGAGGGGAGTGCGTCCAATGGACAATGGCCTTTTCAAAGCACTGTTACCAACAGAATGGGGTGAATCATTTCTGCTGTAAATTCGATGAAATCTCACACAGGATGGTAAACTGCGTATTTTAGTCATCAAGATACCACAAATGATTTTCTTTTGTATTTTAACATTGTATTTTGTCGGTAACTAATCACAGAAGTGACAAATGTTCATGAATTGAAGAGATTTTTTTTCCTATTGGTTCTGGGCCTAACAGCTGCAGAGAAACACAAAATTGATATTTTTTTCTATATATAATATACTTTTATATTTAGCTTATTTGGAATGCAGTGAGTGCTAATAGCCCATAAAAGAGGGGGAAAGAATGCGGCTTTTCATCCCAGAGCTGAGTGGCTTTTGATTCAGAGTTGCAGATGTTCATCAGAGGAGCCATTATCTGAGACATTTCCTGTCACTAGTGTGCCTTTAACCCTTTCCCAACCTGTCGCCACTCCCATATCTTGGCTTAGCCTCAGATCTCTCTCTCTCTCTCTCTTTCTCTGTCTGCACCAACAAGATCAAATTCCTTGCCATCGTCAGGGCCAGGATCCAGTGCAAACAGAAAGATCTAGAAGGTTAGAGCTAAAAGGTCATTCGGCACAAACCCCAGCTCAAAAACTTCAAATTTCAACTGTGGCAAAAAGAACACATCTATTAAAATCAATTTCGGTGAATCAGAAAGAAATAAGTGATTTCTAGAACATTCTGGCCCAAATCAAATGGCGAGAAACCAGACCTGAGGCACTCAACCTCATGAACTTGGTAACACTTTCATCTAAGTGGGCCACAACATCCAAACTCAATGTCATGTTATCTAACGATGACAAATCAATAAGATCTGCTCGAAAAGTAACCTTCACCATTTGACAGTGTGAGAGTTGAAGCTAATTTCTTCTAAAGTGAAATTAAGCTGCTTTCTCGTGTCTAATTGACAGAATCATGGCTGACTATAACACTGAGTTCTGTTCTGAAGCAGTGAGAGGGAGGGGTAGGGGTGGGGGTGTTAAGGAGCTTACAACAAGGAGGGAATTGTTTTTGAGTTAGTGTCACATGCTTCAGAACTGATGCCAGGAAATACGTCTTCACGTGGACAGTGGTGGAAATCTGACACCTTTGTCCCAAAAAAAGGGGGCGCTGAGTTGTAAATGTCATAAATGAATGTGTAATGATTGTAACGAGGTCAGCCAGGTGGATCTTATAGAATATGAGTTCCTTGATTGGGGTTGTTAACCTGGTCGAGTTAGGAGCCCTGGCTGACAGATACAAACAGGAGTCTATGCTCACCCTACTAGCCAGTTCTGAAGGAGCTGGGTCAGTGTCATGTACTATACACACATTAATAAAGGGTGATTTGGTGACGGGGTACCAGCCTTCATGATGTTATTTCAGAAGGGATGAGGTATTGTTGGTGAAGAGTATTAATGTAGTAAGGGTTATGGAACTGAGGCAGAGAGATGGAGTTAAACGGATGGAGGAGTTGGAGAGTTAGGGTTAGGGTTACGGTTATGAATGGGCTCCTCCTGTTCCTGTGTACACTCTTATTTTGCACAACAGACACTGAATATGAAAGGTGTGGTGCTGGAAAAACACAACAGGTCAGTCAGCATCTGAGGAGCAGGCGGATCAGCATATTGGGCAAGAGCCCTTCATCAGGATGAAGGACTCTTGCCTGAAACGTCAATTCTCCTGCTATTCGGAAGCTGCCTGACCTGCTGTGCTTTTCCAGCACCACACTCTCGATTCTGATCTCCAGCAGCTACAGTCCTCCCTTCCTCATACCGGGTATAGAGGACAGACTCTTGGCCACTTTTGGGGGCCATGAAGGAACTCTTGCCTGTGCTCAGTGGACAATGGAAACAGTACCAAAATTGAAATATCATTTCTGCATAGCTCCACAAGTTTTGTGAGCAGCCAATAGACTGGGTTACTTGTTGGGAAATATAGAATTTAGCTTCAACACTAGTTTTATGTTCCATTACAGGAGGGTCAGAAAAGAGCAATATTACTCTGTTGGTTCAATGTGTTATGTTAAAACAGCTCCCCGATGTTCCACTTTCCAAAAACACAAGCCCATTGCCACAGTTCCTAACTTTTAACAGTGAGTTGATGCTGTCAGAGAATTGTCAGTATTAGCAATCACTGGAATTCCAACTAGAATCCCATCTTCAATTCATTGGCTCTGAGGAAGTCTTCCTTAAATCTTTATCTTCTCCATTGCAATTCCCTGAAAGCCTATCTCTACTGCCAAGCTTTTGGTCAACATGTCCAATGTTGTTTTTATAAAAGCTCTTTTTATGGGACGGGGATATCACTGGCTGAGCTAACAGATATTTCCCATCCTTAAATTCAGTTAAGAATCGGCCATATTGCTGTGGCTCAGGAGTCTAGGCCAGACCAGGTGAGGACGGCAGACTTCCATTCTTCTTCAGTGAAACAGATGGTTTTTAACAATAATCCACAATGGCTCTGTTCTGGGTTTTTAAAAGAAAACTGAATTCAAATTTCGACATGTGCCCCAGTGGGATTTGAACCCATAGTCTCAGAACATTATCCTGGGATTTTGGTCCTGTGACATTACCACTACAGCACCACCTCCCCTTATTTGACACATTTTCATCATATATTTTTATTGTAAGTTGAAATCGTGGGTTTTGAAACAGACAGATCCATACTTAGGTTGACAAAGAACATAGAGCATAAAACAGTACATCACAGGAACAGGCCCTTCGGCCCACAATATTGTGCTTAACAAGACACCAAGTTAAATCAATCCCTTCTGCCCTTGGGCAATATCCCTCTATTCCTTGCATATTCATGTGTTTATCTAAAAGCCCTCTAAACGCCCCAATCATATCTGCCTCAACCACCACCCGTGGTAGTGTGTTCCAAACTCTATCACTCTCTGTGTAATTAACGTGCCCCTCACATCCTCTTTGAATTTTCCCCTCTCACCTTAAATGCATTAGACATTTCATCGCTGGGGAAAAGATTCTGACCATCAACTCTATCTACACATCTCATAATTTAATGAACTTCTATCAAGTCTCCCCTCAGACTTTGCCACTCCAGAGAAAACAAACAGAGTTTTTCTAGTCTCTCCTTATGGCTCATACAGTTAAAGTTTGACTTGTTTTTCTGTATAGAGTGGGTGAATAAGGGGAGACATAGTTTTAGTTTCATTTCTGAGCCCTGTGAGTGGTACCTGTTTATATGTGAATAGTTCGTGTTTTAGAGACAAGAGTAGGAGACAAAGAGAGAAATGGGCCGTAGATTAGCAGCAAGGTTTCCTATGGGCCTTGGGAGACAGAGACAGAAACCAGATCTTTCACAAGTACAGAACAATTTAGAAGCTGAGTGTGCAGGTTTCTTTCAGAGAGTGAAACACATCATTCATTCAGAAAGAAAAAAGCCTGTAATCATAACATTGTAGTTTAGACCATAAGACATAGGAGTAGAAATTAGGCCATTCAGCCCGTCAAGTCTGCTCCGCCATTCAATCATGGCTGATAAGTTTCTCAACCCCATTCTCCTGCTTTCTCCCTGTAACCTTTGATCCCCTTGCTAGTGGATTCTATAGATGGGAGGTTGGCCTTTATGATTGTCAGGGCCGAGTTCACCACTCTCTGTAACTGTCTCCGATCTTGAATGGTACAGTTACCATAGATTCCATAGTTTAGCAATGTCTTAAACAGTCAGAGCAGAAGGAAAGAATTCCTGAGTGGTTTAATGTCAGTAATGGAAAACTGCAGAATTGGAAGGCATTGGAAAAACATTGAAACATAGAACGTAGGTGCAGGAGCAGGCCATTCGGCCCTTTGAGGCTGCATCACCATTCAATACTATCAGGGCTGACCATGCAATCTCAGTCTCCCATTCCCATTTCCTTCCCATACCCCTCGAGCCCTTTAGCTGCAACAGCCACGCCCAGCTCCCTCTTGAATATACCTAACGAAATGGCCCCCAATAGCTTTCTGTGCGAGAGAATCCCGCAGGTTCACAACTCCAAGTGAAGAAATTCTTCCTTGTCTCAGTCCTGAAATGGCTTGCCCCTGATTCTTAAACAGTGAGCCCTAGTTCTGAACTTCCCCAACATCAGCAACATTCTTCCCACATCTACCCTATCCAGAGCCTTCAGGATTTTAGATGGTTTGATAAGACATCCCCTCTTCTAAATTGCATGCTATGTCGATCCAGTCTTTCCTGATATGTTAGTGAAGAGGAAGAGGACTTTAAGAAATCCATGTTAAGAAATAAGTGAGCAGTGTTAGTAGGTTTTTAAGGGTCTCAGGAAGAGACGTTAACTAAAGAAATAGCATCAAGTTAATGCAGAATATAGTGAAAATTACAGCTGTTTCAACGGAAGAAGCAACTTTAAAATGGGATGAGTGTGACTGAAGTTTCAGTGTTTGTAAGGTTGTGTTGAAGGTAAAAAAGGTTGAATCTTTATGTTTGATTTTTGTATTAAGACCATTTGAACATGTTATTGGACAATCTGTTTTAATCCTTTGATGAGTAATAAATTTTGATGTTCTTCTGCTGCAGGTATATTGGCAATCTCTTGTGAATACGATCAATGACTGACACCCACAGTAAACAAATTACAAAAATAAAATACATAATCGATCAACCCAGGTTCCAATATTACCATCAACTGGAACCATGCATCCAAACATGGCTTGGTGTCAAATTTTATTTGACAGTCACTCTTGCGCAGCAGCTTGTGCCATTGGTGCTGTGAGAATCCAAGTTGTTGTTGTAGCATTGCTTAATCTCTCATCTAGTTATTGACTTGCCAACTTGATATAAAGAGCACATTAAATTGTGTTAAGAGTTGAAAGCGGGCAGCCATGAAAGAGCCCATTATGAGCAGCAGCGGTGAAGACACAGGGAACCACGTCAGCAGCTTGGTGCGTATTTAGAATGATGCCTGAGGCTCCACTGCTCTTGGAATTTAATTTGTGAAATAGGTACCAAGGGGGTTGCTGAGAAATCTGTTGTTGTGATACAGTAATCTGGTATGTGTTCATTAAGTGTGATTCAGTCCCTGTTACCATCTAGACAGTGTCACCTTCGAATTCAAAATCTGTCCCTACAGAATAAAGACAGTGGAATAGAATGTGACTCTGTTACTCCAGCATCTGGAGTACAGGGAGCTAAAGAACGTGGAAGGTGGTAGGAAGAGAGAAGCAGACAGCATAACACACACACACACTCACACAGACACACACACACACACAGACACACACACACACAAACACACACAGACACACACACAGACACACATATACACACACACACATACACACACACACACACAGACACACACACACACAGACACACACACAGACACACACACAGACACACACACACAAACACACACACACACAGACACACACACAGACACACACACAGACACACACACACACAAACACACACACAAACACACACACACAGACACACACACAAACACACACAGACACACACATACACACATATATACACACACACACATATACACACACACAGACACACACACAAACACACACAGACACACACAGGTGCACACACAGACGCACACACACACACAAACACACACAGACACACGCACACACATACACACACACACAAACACACACAGACACACACACACACACATACACACACACAAACACACACAGACACACACAGGTGCACACACAGACACACACACACACAAACACACACAGACACACACACACACATACACACACACACAAACACACACAGACACACACACACACATACACACACACAAACACACACAGACACACACACAAACACACACAGACACACACACAGACACACACAGGTGCACACATACACAGACACACACACAGGCGCACACACACACACACAAATATGTCCACACATAAAGAAATTATGGAGAGAGAAAGGTAAAAGAGAGGGGGTGGAGAAGGTGGTGAGTGACACAGGCAGAGAGGCAGTTACACAGAAAGAAATAGACAAGGACTAGATTAGGAGAGAGACAGCGAGGGAGAGAATGAAAGAAGTAAAAGGAGGCAAAGAAAGAATGAGAGACAGAGGAATGGGAAATGTGAGAAAACGATAAAAATAATGAGTGAAGGAGAAAGCAAAGAGAATGCAGAGCTGAGGAGGGTGACAGTGAAAGTTACGGAGAGTGACAGCAATGATAAAGATACAAAAAGGAAAAGGAACAGAAAGTGACAGAAGATGGAGAAAATTGTCAAATGATAGGAGATACAGAAAGGGTGGCATTTCCCTGCACCCGCAGGTTTCTGAAATTGTAGAGTTACATTTCTACACCTACACTCGTTTTACATAATTTTACATCCAACTGTAGCCCATTGTCCGAGGGAAAATTATCAGGGAACATCCAACTCTGATTACATTGACTGCTGCTCAGTCCCTGACATGGGCCATCCTGAATTGTAGCTTCCAGCTGAGAATCCTCTTAACATAAAGGCACAAATAAGAAAATGTTTTTTAAAAGCAAGCTACACATCTACTCTTGCAGACAAAGATGATTACAGCATTTCCTAGACCCGATGTAGGCTCAATAAGCAACTGTAGTCACCAATGGAATCAGAATCTGAGTTTCCACAGAGTCAAACAGCCAATTCCCACTGACCAGGGAAAGTCATTCAGGGCAGCATCTGTGCATTAAGTTCAAACACAAAATCAAGTTACTTTCATATGGAACCCTTAAAGGAGTAAAACTAACAAAGACATTTGATCGGAATGATTAACAAACAAAGATTTGTTGCAAGTCACTGAATGTTTTTGTTCTAAGCTGACCCTGCAAAAGCTTCCCAAGTTATCACCGCTGCACCCAGAACACCTCACATTGTGCAGCTTCTGGGAGTGGCGGGTTGGACAGCTCCCTTCCTCACTTGTCTGATACCTGCTCTTCCTTCAGGCAATGTTCCTTGTCAGAGAACGTGCCACCCTCATGGCGAGAGATGTTGCCATGCTAAGTGATGTTGCTGCTCCATTTCCCTTGCTGGGGCAAATTGGACCTCAGGACTGATGGTCATTATGCACTCTGTGCTGGTGGTAAGATCACATCTTCCTGCAATGAAGAAAAATTTTCTCTAGTACTATGTAGGTATCTGTGGTTGGGGAGATATAGCTGGTCATTCACAATTACCACACAAAACTGTGGTGACTACAGAGTGGACTCGATGGGCCGAATGGCCTTACTTCCGCTCCTATGTCTTATGGTCTTATGGTCTTAAAGTTGGGCTAACTTTGTTGACAGCGTTGAATGTTCGCACTCTGACTAACTCTCTAATGCTCAGCTCAGGCAATGAATTAGGAAAAAGCAAGGACTGCAAATGCTGGAAATCAGAGTTGAGAGTGTTGTGCTGGAAAAGCACAGCAGGTCAAGCAGCATCTGAGGAGCAGGAGAATTGACATTTCAGGCATAATTCCTCCTCCTCCTACTCCTGGGATGCTGCCTGACCTGCTATGCTTTTCCAGCACTACTCTCTCGACTCAGGCAATGAATTGGCAGTTTATCAAAGGGGGCAGCATGGTGGCTCAGTGGTTAACACTGCTGCGTTACAGCACCAGGGTCCCAGGTTCGATTCCAGCCTTGGATGACTGTCTGTGTGGAGTTTGCACATTCTCCCCGTATCTGAGTGGGTTTCCTCCGGGTGCTCCGCTTTCCTCCCACAGTCCAAAGATGTGCAGGTTAGGGTGGATTGGCCATGGGAAATTGCCCATAGTGTTAGGTGCATTAGTCAGAGGGAAATGGGTCTGGGTGGGTTACCCTTTGGAGGGTTGGTGTGGACTGGTTGGGCCGAAGGGCCTATTTCCACACTGTAGGGGATCTAATCTAAATGTTGCCCTCTGATATTTTACCCTGATTTTGTCTCTCACCTGTTGTTATTTCAGCTTCAGTAGTTTTTCCACTATTAGAAGAGTAATTTAGGTCCAGTGTGACAATAATCTTTGGATTCAACTATGCCTTCAGTGGGAACATTTCTCCGCTCAAGAAGTTCGGTCATACAAGCAAGGGCAGGACTTACACACAATTAATATAGGGCCCAGTAATGTTGTAGAACAGAGAGACCTTGGGGTTCAGTACATAATTCTTTGAAATATGCATCACAGGTAGACAGGGTGGTTAAAAAAGGTGTTTATCATGCTTGTCCTCATTGCTCAGACCTTTGAGTATAGGAGTTGGAACGCTGTATTGAAGTTGTAGAGGACATTGATGAGGCCTCTTCTGGAGTACTGTGTCCGGTTGTGGTCGCCCTGTTATAGGAAGGATAGTATTAAACCGGAGAGGGTGCAGAAAGGATATACCAGGATATTGCCAGAAATGGAGGGTTTGAGTTATAAAAATAGATTGGAAACAGTAGGACAATTTTCACTGGAGCACAAGAGGTTGAGGGATGACCTTTTAGAGGTTTATAAAATCATGAGGGGCACAGATAAGGTGAATGGCAGGGGTCTTTTCCCTAGAGTGGGGAAGTTCAAATCGAGGGAGCACATTTTTAAGGTGAGAAGGAAAAAGATTTAAAAAGGACATGAGGGACATTTTTATACAGAGATTGGTTTGTGAACTGCCAGAGAAATTGATGAATGTGAATACAGTGGATAAGTACATAAATAGGACAGGTTTGAAGGGATATGGGCCAGGAGCAGGCAGGTGGGACTAGTTTAGTTTGGGAATATGGTCAGCATGGACTGGTTGGGCCGAAGGGTCTGTTCCCATGTTGTATGACTGTACGACTCGATTATCTTCTGCAATTCTGTGCTGGATGTTTTCGATTTCTTTGTGATCTCTTGTGATTGTTGCTGCTGCCTCAGCTTTTCGAGTTGGCTGGAGATAACGTATGGGGTTGAATTTCCCAATCCTTTGTGAAGTGGCTGAAATTGTCACTCATGAACTGAGGGCCATTTAGAGTCATGACAATGTCTGGAATGCTGTACGGTGTGAAGTCATTCAGGCAATCTACAATCTCAGGTACATCTCCGGGACACCCGCACCAATCAACCCCACCGTCCTGTGGCCCAACATTTCAACTCCCCCTCCCACTCTGCCAAGGACATACAGGTCCTGGGCCTCCTCCACCGCCGCTCCCTCACCAACCGATGCCTGGAGGAAGAACGCCTCATCTTCTTCCTCGGAACACTTCAACCCCAGGGCATCAATGTGAACTTCACCAGTTTCCTCATTTCCCCTCCCCCCACCTCACCGCAGTTCTAACCTTCCAGCTCAGCACTCTCCCCATTACTTGTCCTACCTGCCAATCTCCCTTCCCACCTATCCACTCCACCCTCCCCTCTGACCAATCACCTCCATCCCCACCCCTATTCACCCATTGTACTCTTTGCTACCTTCCCCCACCCTCCTCTCTGACCTATCACCTTTATCCCCACCTCCATCCACTTATTGTACTCTCTGCTACCTTCTCCCCAGCCCCACCTTCCCCCCCATTTATCTCTCCACCCTGGAGGCTTCCTGCCTCTATTCCTGATGAAGGGCTTTTGCCCGAAACGTCGATATTCCTGCTCCTCGGATGCTGCCTGACCTGCTGTGCTTTTCCAGCACCACTCTGATCTATACGCTGCACATCAGCCAATCTAACTCCTGACAGTCAGATTCACAATTGATGGTGATCAGATTACCAGCTCCTGTGACTATGAAGTGATCTACTCCAAACTTGTCCATGGTCTGTCTGGGATAAACCACTCCTGACCATGTTTAGCTTGGTATATATTGTACACATCACACTTGCTGTATTGCTCCTTGAGGTCACTGCTCATTTTCAGCCAATAAATACTCTTGTCTCTGACTTTAGCATATTTTTTCTCTCATCTCCTTAGGGATAGTGATTCTATTTCCGCTGTACAAGATAACATCTTGGGCTATCTTGCCATCTCTGTTTGCCCAGAACTCAGCAGTAGATGGGTCCTTGATTATTTCAGGGGTTTTCCTTTCATTGAGACTTCCTTCAGAATTTGGAGAGTTGCACTTTGTTGGATCATTTATTGATTTGAGCAAGATGCCTGTTTTCCGGATTCAACATCTTTGCAAGTTGTTCAAAATGCAGATGGACTGGGGAAATAGGATGGTATGATGTCACAGTCGTTAGCACTGCTGCCTCACAGCAGCGGGAACCCAGGTTCGATTCCACCCTCGGGTGACTGACTGTGTGGAGTTTGCACATTCTCCCCGTGTCTGCGTGGGTTTCCTCCGGGTGCTCCAGTTTCCTCCCACAGTCCAAAGATGTGCAGGTCAGGTGGATTGGCCATGGGAAATGCAGGATTTCAGGGATCAGGTCGGAGGGGAGGGTGGGTGGGGGGGTGGTTGGGTCTGGGTGGGATGCTCTTTGGAAAGTCAGCGTGGACTTGATGGGCCAAATGGTAAGTTTCCACATTGTAGGGATTCTATGAAATTAGGCTAGTAGTGGATCTGAAAGAAGGGAATGTCTGTGAGATGGCTTTCTTGGAACAGCTTGTTGTAGAGCGCACGAGGGAACAGGCAATTCTGAATTGGGTGATGTGTAATGAGGCAGACTTGATTAGGGAGCTAAAGGTGAAGGAACCCTGAGAGGGCAGTGACCGTGACATAATAGAATTCGCCCTGCATTTTGAGGGGGAGGAGCTGGAATCAGATGTAAATGTGAAGGTATCGACAAAGAGTTGAGGGAGGAGCTGGTCGGAGGTGATAGGACAGGGAATCTGGCAGGGAAGACAGGGGAGCATCAATGCCAGGAGTTTCTGTGGGTGATTCGGCAGGCACAGCAGAAATTCATCCCAAAGAAGATGAAACATACTCAGGGGAGGATGAAGTAACTGTGGCTGACACGGGAAGTTAGGGAGAGTATAAAAGCAAAAGGAAAAGCATACAATGTGGTGAAGATCAGTGAGAAGCCAGAGGATTGGCAAACCTTTAAAAACCAACAGAGGATAACTACTATAACAATAAGGGGGGAGGAGATGAAATAGAAGGGTAAGCTAGCTAGTAATATAAAATAGGATTATAAGAGTTTTCTTGGATATATAAAATGTAAGAGAGAGGCAAGAGTAGATGTTGCACATTTGGAAAATGAGGGCTGGAGAAGTAATAAAGTGGATCAAAGAAATGACAGGGGAACTGTATACGTGCAGCCAGTGGAAGACACCAGCAGCATTCCAGAACAGGGGACAGAGGTGAGTGCAGTGGCTATCACTGAGGAGAAGCTGCTGAGGAAGCTGAAAGATCTGAATGTGGATAAATCCCGGACCAGATGGACTACAGCCCAGAGTTCTGAAGGAGATAGCTGAGGAGATTGTAGAGGACACACTGGAGTCAGGGAGGTCTCTAGAAGACTGGAAAATGGCTAATTTCACATCGTTTTAATAGGCTGCACCCATCATCCCACTGTGCTGAATGTGATAAAGATCCCACAAAAGTATACAAACAAACGTTCAGAGTTCTCGAAATTTGAGAGGAGTCAGAGGAGAATTTACAGAGATGTTGCCAGGTGAGCTACAGGGAGAGGCTGAGTAGGCTGGGGCTGTTTTCCCTGGAGCATTGGAGGCTGAGGGGCGACCTTATAGAGATTTATAAAATCATGAGGGTATGGATAGCATGAATAGATAAGGTCTTTTCCTTGGGGTGGGGGAGTCCAGAACTAGAGGGCATAGGTTTTGGGTGAGAGGGGAGGGATTTAGAAGAGACTTGAGGGACAACGTCTTCACACAGAGGCGTGGTGCGTGTATGAAATGAGCTGCCAGAGGAAGTGGTGGAGGCTGGTACAATTACAACATTTAAAAGGCATCTGGATGGGTAAATGATTAGGAAGGGTTTAGGGAGATGTGGGCCACTTGCTGGCAAATGGGACTAGATTAGATTAGGATAGCTGGTCAGCATGGACGAGTTAGACCGAAGGGTCTGTTTCCGTGCTGTGTATCTCTCTGACTCCGTTACTCTGTATCCTGAACAACATACACCCCTCAAGCAACATCACTCAAACAACCCAACCATTGATCTTATGTTCTGTTCCTGGGATCTTGCCATGCACAAATTCAGTTGATCTGGTTGTCCAAATAAGAACAATGCCTTCAATTCAAAGGCTCATTATTTGTAGTAAACAATTTAGATTTGCCTGAAAAAAAAAGTAAATACAAGTTTTTATTTTCTTATTTTCCTAAAATAGGAATGAACTGAATCCAGAATGCAGATCCTGCAACATTCCAATGGTCATGGGTTGAGGGATTCATCTGAGGCCCAGCTGCTGTCCTTCACAAACTAGACTCCATTAGCAATGCCAAACATTGAAGAGTCAGGTTTGCTTGCTGAGCTCGAAGGTATATTTTCAGACATTTCGTCACCATGCTAAGTAACATCTTCAGTGGGCCTCCGGATGAAGCGCTGGTGGTGTAGCCTGCTTTCTATTTAGGTGTTTGGGTTTCCTTGGATTGGTGATGTCAGTTCCTGTGGTTACATTTCCTATGATGATGTCATCACCTGTTCTTTTTCTCCGGGCGTGGTAAATGGGATCCAAGTCAATGTGTTTGCATTCCTAGAAGCATGGCACTCCAATCAAAACTCTATCTACAAACACATTGACTTGGTTCCCATTTACCACCCCCTGAGAAAAAGAACAGGAAATGACATCACCGTAGGAAATGTCACCACAGGAAATGACATCACCAACCCAAGGAAACCCAAACACATAAATAGAAAGTGGCCTACACCACCAGTGATTCATCTGGAGGCTCACTGGTGATATTCCCTAGTATGGCGATGAAATGTCTGAAAACGAACCTTCCAGCTCAGCGAGCAAACCTATATCCAGAATCTCAACCTGAGCTACAAATCTTCTCAAAAATTGAAGAGTCAACATTCAACATTGGAAAAGTCACCTTGTTTCTCACTGGAACAGTGAAGAAGGAAATAATGTAAACAGGGAGAAACTATTCACATTCATGAAAGGATTGAGAATGAGAGAGCACAGAATCATAGAATCCTTACGGTGTGGAAGCAGGCTATTTGGCCCATTGGGTCCACACTGACCCTCTGAAGATCACCATCCAGACCCGCCTCATCTCTACAACCCTGCATTCCAGATAGCTAACCCATCATCCCTGGACATCACAGGCAACTTAACACAGCCAATCCACCCTCACCTGCACATCTTTGGATTGTAGGAAGAAAGCAGAGGACCTGGAGGAAACCCACAGAGACACAAGGGTTTAATATTAGAGTGAGAGGCAGATTGCCATCCATATGGAGCAGAAAGCCATCTCCTGGAGACATGATTCGGAGATGCCGATGTTGGACTGGGGTGTACAAAGTTAAAAATCAAACAACACCAGGATATAGTCCACAATCACCTGATGAAGGAGCGTCGCTCTGAAAGCTAATGCTTCCAATTAAACCTGTTGGACTATAACCTGGTGTTGTGTGATTTTTAATCCTGGAGACATGCTTGAGTTTAAATCTCCTCGGGAATGTTCAATGAAATTAATTGCTAATGCTGACCCATGCGCATTAGCAGCCTGATGCAGTTAGGATGCAGGTGAGTGCCCTGTGGAAGTCATAGCATAGGAGCATGCTATTAAACCCCCTGCACTGCAGGGTGGACTCTTTCTTTGAGTGTTGACAACCAGACGCCATCAAAATGAGACAGGCGAAAGACATTCCAACAATCTGCAAAGCCATGACTCTTAAAATTCTCAACTCAACAACCAATATTAATGTGACCATGTAAGCCACAATGTTTTAATGGCTACTCTTTATGAAGGTTCAGAGACTTTTCCAGAATTTATTTTTAAAAGTGTGTGTAACAAGCTGCCAGAGGAGGTGGTGGAGGCTGGTACAATTGCAATCTTTAAAAGGCATCAGGATGGGTATATGAATAGGAAGGGTTTGGAGAGATATGGGATGGAAATGTGTTGCTGGAAAAGCGCAGCAGGTCAGGCAGCATCTAGGGAACAGGAGAATCGACGTTTCGGGCATGAGCCCTTCTTCAGGAATGCCCGAAACGTCGATTCTCCTGTTCCCTAGATGCTGCCTGACCTGCTGCGCTTTTCCAGCAACACATTTCCATCTCTGATCTCCAGCATCTGCAGACCTCACTTTCTCCTTGGAGAGATATGGGCCAGTTGCTGGCAGGTGGGACTAGATTGGATTGGGATATCCGGTCAGCATGGGTTGGACCGAAGGGTCTGTTTCTGTGCTGTATATATCTATGACTCTCTGACTCTATAACTGAGAGGCAGGGGAATAACAAATTGGAAGAAGAGCAGATTTTTAATCTCAATGATTCTAGCCCTCAGCCATAATCCTTTTCCAAATGTGCCCAGTAATGTTACGATTAATGAACAAATGTATTGGAACAAAGTTAAGATCACAGTTGTGAGCATAGGTGTATTGTTACTGGATTAGTCAGCTTGAGGACTAGGTGAATGCTGTGGGCAAGTGGGTTCAAATCCAACTGTTCAGTCTGCTCAATCCAAATTCAGTTTGCTATTTGGTATGTAAACTCATCTCAGTGATGGTCACTATCATCGATTCTTTGTGAAAATTCCATCTGTTTTCACTGATGGCCTATAAGGAAGGAAATCTGCCATCCTTTCCTGGTCTGGCCGACATATGAATTCAGACCCACAGCAATGTGGCTGCTCTTAATTACCCAATGAAAAGCCTGTTGGGGAACTCAGTCCAAAGGCAATTATCAACTGCAAGAGGGTACAGGTTCAAGGTGAGAGGGGGAAAGTTTAGGGTAGAAACATGGGGAAAATTGTTCACTCAGAGGATGACGGGTGCCTGGAATGCACTGCCAGTGGAGGGGGTGGAAGTAGGCAATTAGCAATGTTTAAAGCGTATCTTGATAGACACATGAACAGGAGGTGAACTGAGGGATAGATACTACACATAGGCAGTAAGCAGCAGGATTAACTAAAAATTGGGAATTGACATAGGCTTGGTGGGCCAAAGGGACTGTTCCTGTGCTGTATTGTGTTGAAAAGAATCCCTACAGTGTGGAGGAGGCCATTCAGTCAATCACATCTGCACCAAATCTCTGATGAGCATCCCACCCAGACTCTACCCCCTACGCCCTGCCTTTCCCATGGTTAATCCATCCAGCCTGGATACTGTGGGCAATTTCCCACAATGAGGGATGAGCTTCTGGTTAACATCTTGCACAGAGTCTGATTGTAAAGACCCCCAGGTACCCAGGCCAGCAACATGGACTCAAGTTAGCATGGGCTGGGCTGGGAGTTGGGACTGACCTCACTGTCCACACAACAGTTGGTCAAGGCAGTCCAGCTGCGAGAGACGTCTTTCTCGTACCCTACTCAGATGCTCAAATCCTGTCCATTCCAATCACCTCCCTTTCCCTTTACCAAATTTACGTGGAGTTAGCCATACAGACCCTTCAGGATCCCCTGTCCCCTTTCTGTTAGGTGTTCATTGATCAATAAATGCAAGAGAGAGCTGGCTGTGCACTGTCAGAGGATCAGTGCCGCTCTGTCAGAGGGTCAGTGCTGAGGGAATGCTGCACTGTCAGAGGGTCAGTGCTCAGAGAGTGCCACACTGTCAGAGGGTCAGTGCTGAGGGAATGCTGCACTGTCGGAGGGTCAGTGCTGAGGGAGTGCCGCTCTGTCAGAGGGTCAGTGCTCAGAGAGTGCCACACTGTCAGAGGGTCAGTGCTGAGGGAATGCTGCACTGTCAGAGGGTCAGTGCTGAGGGAGTGCCGCTCTGTCAGAGGGTCAGTGCTCAGAGAGTGCCACACTGTCAGAGGGTCAGTGCTGAGGGAATGCTGCACTGTCGGAGGGTCAGTGCTGAGGGAGTGCCGCACTGTCAGAGGATCAGTGCCGCTCTGTCAGAGGGACAGTGCTGAGGGAGTGCCGCAGTGTCAAAGGGTCAGTGCTGAGGGAGTGCCGCACTGTTGGAGGGTCAGTGCTGAGGGAGTGCCGCACTGTTGGAGGGTCAGTGCTGAGGGAGTGCCGCACTGTCAGAGTGTCAGTGCTGAGGGAGTGCCACACTGTTGGAGGGTCAGTGCTGAGGGAGTGCCGCACTGTCAAAGGGTCAGTGCCGAGGGAGTGCCGCACTGTCAGAGGATTAGTGCCGCTCTGTCAGAGGGTCAGGGCTGAGAGAGTGCCGCACTGTCAGAGGGCTAGTGCTGAGGGAGTGCCGCTCTGTTGGAGGGTCAGTGCTGAGGGAGTGCCGCACTGTCAGAGGGTCAGTGTTCAGAGAGTGCCACACTGTCAGAGGGTCAGTGCTGAGGGAATGCTGCACTGTCAGAGGGTCAGTGCTGAGGGAGTGCCGCACTGTCAGAGGATCAGTGCCGCACTGTTGGCGGGTCAGTGCTGAGGGAGTGCCGCACTGTCAGAGGGTCAGTGCTGAGGGAGTGCCGCACTGTCAGAGGATCAGTGCCGCTCTGTCAGAGGGTCAGTGCTGAGGGAGTGCCGCACTGTCAGAATGTCAATGCTGAGGGAGTGCCGCACTGTTGGAGGGTCAGTGCTGAGGGAGTGCCGCACTGTCGGAGGGTCAGTGCTGAGGGAGTGCCGCACTGTCAGAGTGTCAGTGCTGAGGGTGTGCCACACTGTTGGAGGGTCAGTGCTGAGGGAGTGCCGCACAGTTGGAGGGTCAGTGCTGAGGTAGTGCCACTCTGTCGGAGGGTCAGTGCTGAGGGAGTGCCACTCTGTCAGAGGGTCAGTGCTGAGGGAGTGCTGCACTGTCGGAGGGTCAGTGCTGAGGGAGTGCCGCACTGTCAGAGGATCAGTGCCGCTCTGTCAGAGGGTCAGTGCTGAGGGAGTGCCGCACTGTCAAAGGGTCAGTGCTGAGGGAGTGCCGCACTGTCAGAGGATCAGTGCCGCACTGTTGGCGGGTCAGTGCTGAGGGAGTGCCGCACTGTTGGCGGGTCAGTGCTGAGGGAGTGCCGCACTGTCAGAGGATCAGTGCCGCTCTGTCAGAGGGTCAGTGCTGAGGGATTGCCGCACTGTCAGAATGTCAATGCTGAGGGAGTGCCGCACTGTTGGAGGGTCAGTGCTGAGGGAGTGCCGCACTGTCAGAGTGTCAGTACTGAGGGAGCGCCACTCTGTCAGAGGGTCAGTGCTGAGGGAGTGCTGCACTGTCGGAGGGTCAGTGCTGAGGGAGTGCGGCACTGTCAGAGGATCAGTGCCGCTCTGTCGGAGGGTCAGTGCTAAGGGAGTGCTGCACTGTCAGAGGGTCAGTGCTGAGGGAGTGCCGCACTGTCAGAGGGTCAGTGCTGAGGGAGTGCCGCACTGTCAGAGGGTCAGTGCTGAGGGAGTATCACACTGTCGGAGAGTCAGTGCTGAAGGAATGCCGCACTGCCAGAGAGTCAGTGCTGAGGGAATACCGCACTGTCGGAGGGTCAGTGCTGAGGGAATACCGCACTGTTGGAGGGTCAGTGCTGAGGGAGTGCTGCACTGTCAGAGGGTCAGTGCTAAGGGAGTGCTGCACTGTCAGAGGGTCAGTGCTGAGGGAGTGCCGCACTGTCAGAGGGTCAGTGCTGAGGGAGTGCTGCACTGTCGGAGAGTCAGTGCTGAAGGAATGCCGCACTGCCAGAGAGTCAGTGCTGAGGGAGTGCTGCACTGTCGGAGGGTCAGTGCTGAGGGAATACCGCACTGTTGGAGGGTCAGTGCTGAGGGAGTGCCGCAGTGTCGGAGGGTCAGTGCTGAGGGAATGCCGCAGTGTCGGAGTGACAGTGCTGACGGAGTGCCACACTGTCGGAGGGTCAGTGCTGAGGGAGTGCCACAATGTCGGCGTGTCAGTGCTGAGGGAGTGCCGCACTGTCGGAGGGTCAGTGCTGAGGGAGTGCTGCACTGTCGGAGGGTCAGTGCTGAGGGAATGGGCACTGTCAGAGGGTCAGTGCTGAGGGGGTGTGCACTGTTGGAGGGTCAGTGCTGAGGGGGTGTGCACTGTTGGAGGGTCAGTGCTGTGGGAGTGCCGCACTGTCAGAGGGTCAGTGCTGAGGGAGTGCCGCACTGTCGGAGGGTCAGTGCTGAGGGAGTGCCACACTGTCGGAGGGTCCGTGCTGAGGGGGTGCCGCACTGTCGGAGGGTCAGTGCTGAGGGAGTGCTGCAGTGTCGGAGGGTCAGTGCTGTGGGAGAGCCGCATTGTCGGCGGGTCAGTGCTGAGGGAGTGCCGCACTGTCGGAGGGTCAGTGCTGAGGGAGTGCTGCACTGTCGGAGGGTCAGTGCTGAGGGGGTGTGCACTGCCGGAGGGTCAGTGCTGAGGGAGTGCCGCACTGTCGGAGGGTCAGTGCTGAGGGAGTGCCGCACTGTCGGAGGGTCAGTGCTGTGGGATCTCTAAATTTGAGGCCCCAGTTGCTCCAGGTGGTATGAACAACGTTTCCAGTTGAGGCATCGTCACAGAATGTTGCTGATCACTTCTCCAACATGTAACTCCGAACCAATGTAAACAGTTGATCTAGTCATTATCACTTGCAGATCACGAGACCATGCTGTGTGTGAGTTAGTTGGTGTGTACTTTATATTGTAATAGTGACTGGACTTCAGAAATATTTCATTGGTGTGTCACGATTGCGAGCATTGTGAATTGCACAATTGAAAATGAGCATCATGCTTTGAACTCAGACCCTTGGTCTAGTTTTATTCCACTGTCCTCCTCCCATTTTCACCTTGATTTCTGCGCCCGATATCATTCCATTTGAAAAAAATTATATGAGCTATTTTTGAGTGATGGCAGCTGGAAAGGTCACAAAGTCAGTGATCAAACCTTTCAAATGAA
The DNA here is from genome assembly GCF_037043375.1 of Chiloscyllium plagiosum. Lineage (NCBI taxonomy): Eukaryota > Metazoa > Chordata > Chondrichthyes > Orectolobiformes > Hemiscylliidae > Chiloscyllium > Chiloscyllium plagiosum. The sequence goes on from NW_028270171.1 coordinate 4,516,130, forward strand.
CCAAATCTCTCACTGGGGAATCTCAGTCGGCAGTGATTGGATAAGTTAATGATTGATTTTCAGCCTGTTTTTCCTCTATCCTACTGAAGGGATTTGATTTGAGTGTTGAGAGACTCCGAACTGTGCTGGAAAACACTGCAGCACCTGCAGAACCTGATCTGAGGCAACCTGGCAGAGGATGAGAGTGAGGAAGGACATTGGGAGTGGTGCTGGTGGGGAAAGGAGGGAGGGGCGCATTGGGATAGGAGGTGACCATCACAACCAGAGAGAGGCGAAAGCTGATTGCAGAGGGGCACCAGGGAAAGCCACAATTTTACGAGATTAACTTTGGAGAAACGATTTTCAGCAAAAGCAGAATCAGTAATCTGAGTGCACGGATTTAACATTATCTGCATAAAACCAAAAGGTTGACGAGATTAAATTTATTCTGAGGAAGGACCACTTGACCCGAAACATTAACTCTGATTGCTCTCTCCGCAGATGCTGCCAGACCTGCTGAGCTTTTCTAGCAATTTCTGCTTTTGTTAAATTTATTCATCTTTTTTGTGAACACAATGAGTGCTTGACAGGGAGGTGGAAGCTCCCTGAATGATGAGGAGGAGGATTGCAGAAATATTTGAGGTGGAAAGCTTTGCAGGTCTATGTGGGGAAAGAACAGGGAAAGTGGAACTAATTGAATAGGTCTTCCAAGGAGCCAGTACAGACATGATGGGCTCAATGGTCTCCATCCGTGCTGCATAATCTGATAAAGGAGTGGTGCCTGGGGGGAGAGGGGAGGGGTTAAACTGAAAGAGTCACTCAAGGTTAGGGTAGAGAGTAAGTGTGGGCTGTGGTTCAGTTGGCAGCACTGACGTTTCTGACCAGCAAGGTCATACATTCAAGCCCCACTTGGGGAGGTGTCTGTTTACAGTTATGGGCAGATGTCCTAGTGCAGGAGAGCTGCATTGTCAGAGGGACTAATGTGGGTGCAATGCTAAACATAGAGGGGTCTGTAAATGATCCTGTGGCATTATCTCAACAAAGAGATATTTATCTGGTTCCCTGCTCATCCCAAAATGAGATGGTCTTATCATGGTTCCATTGCTGCTTGCTGGGTGTCACTCATCTACTACATTCTGTACTTTATAAAAATGACCACACAAAATTACTTTGTCTGCTGTCCTGTTCTTTGAGAGTTTCTGGTGGCTGTGAATGGTGATATATAAATGCTAGCCTGTCTCTGTTGCAGTGAATAGGATGACAGACTAATGCTTGGTTGCAGGCAGCAACTTGATTCAAAGGCTTGAAATGTGGTTTAAAATTGGTGGGAACTGTGGACGGACTGGTACTTGTCCACATTCTGAACTTGGAGAAAGTGAGGACTGCAGATGCTGGAGATCAGAGTCGAGAGTATGTTGCTGGCAAGCAGGTCAGGCAGGTCAGGAATGATGAAGGGCTTATGCCCAAAACGTCAATTCTTCTGGTCCTCGGATGCTGCCTAACCTGCTGTGCTTTTTCAGCAACACACTCTCGATTCTGAACTTGGAGTCAGGGTTGATGCACTTTTGACCAGGAATCACTCATAGTATATGGTTATCACTAGTTGGGCCAGCATTTATTGATCATTCCCTAGGTGCCCCTTGAGAAGGTGGGGGTGAGTTGCCTTCTTGAACCGCTGCAGTCCATGTGCTGTAGGTAGACCCACAATGCCGTTCGGGAGGGAATTCTAGGATTCTGACCCAGTGATACTGAAGGAACGGCGATATATTCCCAAGTCAGGATGGTGAGTGGCTCGGAGGGGAATTTGCAGGGGGTGGTATCTGCTGCCCTTGTCCTTCGAGATGGAAGTGGATGTGGGTTTGGAAGGTGCTGTCTGAGGTCTTTGGTGAATTTCTGCAGAGCATCTTGTAGATAGTACACACTGCTGCTACTGAGCGTCGCTGGTGGAGAGAGTGGATGTTTGTGGAAAACTTTGTATTTATGGGAAGATGAAGGAATGGAATTTTCAAAAATGGAATAGTGGTGTTGGGGGGGTGGGGGGGGGAGGAATGGAAAAGTACAAAAATCCCAAATGCAAATAATATTTCATTGCTGCTCAAGCTTTTCATCTTGCACTCATCAGGACAGATGCAAGAATGCCACATTTCAATGGGAACAGCAATTTATATTCTCTGAAGATTGTTTGGACAGCTAATTCTGATTGTTAAAGACATGGTGGGATTGGACAATAGCTCTCTGGTACATTCTCCATGGCCTCACCTTAACCAATCAGAGATAATCTATCAGCACCCTTTTCTCACCCTGTATAAGTGGCTGCTACATTTGAAATTTGGCATTCTTGCTGCTTGTCCTGATGAGTGGAAGGTGAAAACCTTTGAAAGGGCTGCCTCTTTTTTTCAGCAATGCTGGTGTTTAATTATTGAGACAGAGGGAGAAAGAGAGAAACAAGAGAAAGGATTAATTCAGGTTTAATCAGAGAGCATTGAGCCATCAGGTTAAAGCACATAAAGTGAATAACAACCCGAACAAGTAAACGACATTGGAATCAAATTAATTTATTTTTGATTTGCATTTACAATCGCTTTGGGGACAAGTTAAAATAGACCCAATAAAACAGGACTGCAAAACAATTCATAGTCTGTGCAGTGTTTGACATCTTGCGGGGCTCCAATTTTAGTTAAGGTCTTTTAAGCAAACTAAGGTCAAGCAGTTTCTTGATGCTTCATTGATCGATTGTAGGTTTGTGAGTGGCAGTCTGCTCTAATTATGTTGGTGAAGTTGGCAGGTCTAACTACAACTGATCTCCTGGGCTAAGAAAGGGGCAAGAGTGTTGGGTTTCTGTATCCTGCTGCATGGTCTGTACAGGACAGGATTTGTGCAGGAAAGGTCGGGGGACGCAGGTGCGAGGGAATTGGGAGTAGAACTGTGAGACCTGCCCTCATCGATCAGCCGAGCATACCTTCAGTCAAGACTCAACAGAATGATGACGAGTGTTGAGAGTGTATTGCTGGAAAAGCACAGCAGGTCAGGCAGCATCCGAGGAGCAGGAAAATCGACTTTTCAGGCTGGAGCCCTTCACCAGGAGTGGGGGACATGTCTGAAGAGCTTCAGGGCAGAGGAGAGGACATGGGGAGTACAGTGAGAGAGGAACTCACAGATCTTTGGAGAGAGAGGAGGAGAACTTCTTCAAGGTAGGCTTCCTTGGAAGAGGCTTCGCAGTGAGGTTGAAATCAACTAGTGACGTCTGCAGATGCTGGAGATCAGAGTTGAGAGTGTGGTGCTGGAAAAGCACAGCAGGCCAGGCAGCATCCGAGGAGCAGGAGAATCGATGTTTCCGACCTCACTGTCTGCAGAATGATGACTAGGTTGAGTCACGGATGGCACAGAAGCATCAAGCTTTTCCAGACGCGGGGAGCAAGAATATTGAGTGGACTGGGGTGGCTCCGAAATGAAAAGTTAACTTGCTGAATGGAATCGATCCTAATTGGAAGATAAAGTTTTATGTTGTCCCAATCCTAGCAAGGTACGCTCTATCTTGAAAGTTGAAGGTGTATAATTTGTAATAAACTTTAGATGGAGTTTATTATTATTCATTCTCAGGATATGGCCTGCACTTATTAGCTATCCCCAGGTGCCTAGAGTAGATTTCTTTTTAATTCACTCACTGGACATGGGCATCACTGGTAAAGCTGGTATTTATTGCACGTCTTTAATTGCCCTTTGAACTGAGTGGCTTTTTCAGGCCCTTCCCAATTTAGCCACACTTGTGGTGAGTCTGAAATCCCACCATCAGACCAGATAGGGACAGTGCCTTTCCTTCCCTTAATGGGTAGCTAGTGAACTGAGATAAAACAAAGGACTGTCAGTGCTGGAGATCTGAAACAAGAACAGAAATTGTTGACGCAACTCAGATAGCATTGTGGGATGAAAACAGACTTAACATTTTGAGTCTGGTGACTCTTAAAATCAGAACAGAACTGAAGAGTCACCAGACTTGAAACATTAGCTCTGCCACCATCCCCACAAATGCTTCCAGACCCGCTGAGTTTCACCAGTAATTTCTGTCTTAGAGTGAATGGACTGGGTCTTCAACCACAATTTTTGATCAGAGTGGTGCTGGAAAAGCACAGCAGGTCAGGCAGCATCTGAGAAGCAGGAAAATTGATGTTTTGGGCAAAAGCCTTTCATCAGGAATGCCTTCATTCCTGATGAAGGGCTTTTGCCCAAAACATCGATTTTCCTGCTTCTCGGAAGCTGCCTGACCTGCTGTGCTTTTCCAGCACCACTCTGATCTAGACTCTGATCTCCAGCATCTGCAGTCCTCACTTTTGCCTAGTTGACTCAACCACAATTGGCAATAGCTACCTGGTCACCATCTTATAGAGTCCATAGAGTGTGGAAGCAGGCGCTTTAGCCCATTGAGTCCACACTGACCCTCCAAAGCACCCCTCCCAGATGCATTGTATCTCTGTAACACTGTATTTCCCATGACTAACCCACCCAGTCTGCACATCCCTGGAGACTATGGACAATTTAGCATGGCCAATCCACCCTAACCTGCGCATCTTTGGACTGTGGTAGGAAACTGGAGCAAACCCACACAGACACGGGGAGAATTTACGCAGTCGCCTGAGGGTAGAATCAAACCCATGTCCGTGATGCTGTAAGGCAGCAGGGCTAACCACTGAGCCATTGTGCTACCCAGGTGCTAGGATGGGATTTTAACATCCAGTCCCAGAATACGAGTCTGGGGCTCTGGGTGACAAACTCAGTGACACCACCACCACCGCAAATCTGTTGGGTTGAACTGGATTGTTGGATCTTCTCCTGTAGTGAGTGTAGTTCACCAGGAATGCTTCCCTTTCTCAGTAATGAGCATCTTGCTTGATCATTTTAGGTGACTTTTACAATTAAACTGTCCCATGATACTCGAGTCACTTGCAGCTCAGACTGGGACGGGTGATGTGTGATAAGTTCCCATTAGAAATTGCTTTTCAAGCACAAATCCATGTGAGATAAATTCCCATTAAAAATAGCTTTTCAAACACAAATCCATAGCTTATATCAGATTGACCAAATTTAATTACAAAAGCTACCATTTTGGAATTAAATTCATAATTCTTTCTTTGCTTAGGCAATTACCTCAATGACTGCCATTTTGGACAATCTAATCTACACTTCTATGGAGATCTTGAGTAACAGTGTTAGTGCCTGAAATGGTAGCTGTTGATGACTCACTGGTAATATCGCTGGGCTGTTGGTCCAGAGACCCAGGCAGTACCCAAGTTTGAATCCCACTGCAGCAGATAGTGAAACTTAAATTCAATAAAAATCTGAAATTAAAAGTCTAATGATGACCATTATTGGAAAAGGCTGCCCATCTGGTTCATGAATGCCTTTTAGGGGGAATGAAACTGTCATCCTTACCTCGTCTGGCTACATGTGACTCCAGACCCACAGCAATGGGGTTGACTCTTAACTGCCCTCTGGGCAACTAGGGTTGGGCAATAAATGCTGGCCCAGCAAGTGACATCCACATCCCTTTAATGATTTTTTTATAAAAAGAGATACCTTGATTGAAATGTAGAAAATCCTGAAGGGTCTTGACTGGGTGGATGTGGAAAGGATGTTTCCTGTTGTGGGAGAATCTCGAACACAGGGTCAGACATGAGGCAACATGTTTTCCTCACAGATGGTTGTCAGTCTTTGGAACTCTCTTCTTGTAAAGTTGGTGAGAGCAGAGTCCTTGGATATTTGTAAAGGCAGAGGTAGGTGGATTCTTGTGGTGATTGTAATGAGGACTACCATGTAGACCTCATAGAATATGAGTTCCCTGATTGGGGCTGTTAACATAGTCCAATCAGGGAGCCCTGGCTGACATAAAAGTGTTAATGGAAGGGATATTGAGCCCCTGAAAGGCTGGCTCAGTGAGAGGTGGTGATATTGTCAAAAGCAATGCGTTTGTGAGTAAAGGGTGATTGGTGGTGGGATGCTGGTCTCTGAAGATTTCTTTCAATTCTCAGCAAACAAGGGAGTGAACAGTTATCGGAGTTTGCAGAAACTTGAATTTGAGGTTACAATCTTAGCACTGTTGCCTCACAGCCCCTGAGACCCGGGTTCAATTCCCGCCTCAGGCAACTGTCTGTGTGGAGTTTGCACGTTCTCCCCGTGTCTGCGAGGGTTTCCTCCGGGTGCTCCGGTTTCCTCCCACAGTCCAAAGATGTGCAGGTCAGGTGAATTGGCCATGCTAAATTGCCCGTAGTGTTAGGTGATGGGATAAACGTAGAGGAATGGGTCTGGGTGGGTTGCGCTTCAGCAGGTCAGTGTGGATTTGTTGGGCCGAAGGGCCTGTTTCCACACTGTAAGTAATCTAACCTAATCTAACGGTGTGGCAACTATGAGGTGCTGAATGCCTACCCTTGCTCCTAATTTGTGCTTTCATATGTTCATACCTCAGGACTAGAAGCCCAAGGTTCAGATTCCCCACTGGGTCTTGGTAACCATGAAAGGTACATTTATAACAAGTTGGTAATCCAGCTGCTGGCTTATGGTCAGTGGTGGGAATGGCCCAGCTTCCTGTAACAGGGCAGCACCAACTACCCCAGTACTTAGCCAAGAGTCAACACTGGTCATCAATACCATTAAATTAGATTCCTTATAGTGTGAAAACAGGCCATTCAGCCCAACAAGTCCACACCAACCCTCCAAGGAGGAGCCCACCCAGACCCATTCCCCTCCCCTATATTTACTATTGCACTAGCACAATGGGCAATTTAGCATGGCTAATTCACCTGGCCTGCACGTCTTTGGATTGTGGAGGAAACCGGAGCACCCGGAGGAAACCCACGCAGACACGGGGAGAACGTGCAAACTCCGCACAGACAGTCGCCTGAGGTGGGAATCAAACCTGCATCCCTGGCGCTGTGAGGCTAACCACTGCTAACCAGTGCTAACCACTGAGCCACCGTGCCACCCATGTATTGCAGACGTGATAACCACAGAGAGTGTTTGAGTGTGGAATGAACTTCCAGAGGAAGTTGTGGATTTGAGTACAATCGCAACATTTAAAAGACATTTGGCTAAATACATGAACAGGAAAGGTTTGGAGGGATATGGGCCAGGAGCAGGCAGGTGGGATAGTTTAGTTTGGGATTATGTTCAGCACGGACTGGTTGGACTGAAGGGTCTGTTCCTGTGACTCTACGACCATGACTGAACTGGCCAAATGCAGGCAAATGGGACTAGTTCAGCTTAGGAAACCTGGTTGGCATGGACGAGTTGGGCTGAAGGGTCTGTTCTATGACTGAAAAGAGAGGAAAAGCCTTGTACCAAAAGGTCAATCCATTAAGTACAGTCAGAAGGTACGACTAAACTGTTGGTCTAGTCTTTGGAGTTAAATTTATGGTCCGTAAGATGGCTTTCCAATCAGGATGGAGTGACAGATAATGCCAATGTGCCATTGCAGATGGCCACCATTTTGGATATTTTGTTTGGCTGCGTGTAGAAAATGTTGATATAGAAACAGCTGAACAGTGGGGCCTGATGAAATCGTTGGCTGTTCAGGGTTAAGATATACAGCCGACAACAGTCTTCTGTCTTGTGGAATGGTGAATCAATGGGGCTGTTGTTGAGAAAATGGCAGTGCAGTGTTTCGTGACACTAGCTCCTCAGGCCTGGAGAATGCTCCTTTGTTCATTGCCTTGCGCTCGTGGGGAGTGAACACTGGGATGAGCAAGTCTATGGTCACAGTAAATTATAGTAATCTTTATTTCCCGTGCGATACGTGAACCATGGCTTGAGAAAAACACCATAAATAGGAAAATACCATTTCATTTTTACGCTTCTGAATCACATGGTGATCATATGCGAGAGGTTAAATGTCAATTATCAGAAAGGTTGAAAGTGCAGAGAGCTTTACTGTGTTTCAGAAAGGCTAAATTGTTTTGTTTTTGATGGGGGAGTTGCAGTGGATGGTTTTGTGACTTATTTTCCCATGAGTTTGGTGTAACTGGGTTGAGTTCTGGGTGCTGCACCTCAGCAAGACCAGATTGAGTTTGGAAAGGAACAGAACAGAATATTCAGAGTGATCCCAGGGTCTAGGAGGTCTTAAACCTCGAACACCAACTGCAAAATTGCAGTCTGTGTTCTCTTGGTTTCACCAGGTTGAGGAGTGGTGGAAATCTGATGTGGTGGAGGGTAAAATGATAAAAGTATTTCGTCGAGCAGAGGGGAGCTGTGTGCTCTGGTGCAGACAGTCCAAGTTTAAGGGACACTATCTTACAATTGTTCGAGAGACAGCAGCACTGTGGTAATGTCACCAGATTAGTAATGTAGAGACTCTCAGTAATGTTCTGGAAATAATTACCCAAATTCTCAGCAACTCAGACAGCAGCTTGGAGCCAGAAACTGGGTTAATGTTTTGACATGACTCATCATTGGAACGCTATTGGGTTCTGAAGGAGAGTCATACCAGACTTGAAACATTAAATCTGTTTCTCTCTCTGCAGTTCCTGTCAGACCTGCTGAGTTTCTCCAGCAGTTTTCTGTTCTTGTTTCAAGTTCCTGGTATCTGTAGTATGTTTGCTTTTTAATGATTCTGGGGACCTGGGTTCGAATCCCACTACAGGAGCTAGTGAGATTTAAATATGATTCGTTAATATGGAATTGAAGGCTAGGCTCATTTATGGCGATCATGACAACTATCATGTAAAAACCCATCTGGTTTACTAACTCTCTTTAAGGCAGGGGATCAGCTGTCCTTACCCGGTCTGGCCTACCCATGACCCCTGACCCACAACAGTGTGGTTGGCCCTGAAATGCCCTCTGAAAAAGCCTCGGATCAAGGACAATTACGGATGGGCAACAAATATTGGCCAGCAACACCCACACCCGATGGAAGAATAGAAGAAGTTATAGTAACCAAACCCATTGAGTAGGAAAGCACATCTTCCCACTAAAGTCTGTTCCCCCATAAGGAATTCAGGTGCCAGAAATCAGGTTTTGAGACAGTTATCAATCAATGTTTGTTGGAGTAGAGGTTTCGAGAGACGTGGAGTGATGCAAGGAAAATGGAGTTAAGCAGCAACTCATCTGGAATTTATAGAATGGTGGAGTAGACTATGGGGCTGAATAGCCTTCACCTATTCTGAAGGTATGAAATGATAAGTTATCCTGGCTACATATTGACGGGCCAATGATTTGAACAAGGGGACCACGTCGACCTGATCTGTGAAGTGAAACCCTAGTCTCATGGCAATACCCATTGGATCGAAAAACAGCTGGATTTTTTCTCCTATCTAAACTCTTGGCCATCCTCCATTCCTCAGAATTGCTTCAGCCCAGCCAGGAGGAGGTCTATATGGAGAGCTTCCTCACGGACCTCCACTGACCAGCCACTTTTATTTCTTCAACAAGAGTTGCCTGAAAATGCCTCTACCTTGGACAAGTCAGAATGTCCTTCACGATTTGACCTTGGATGTTCCAATGGAAATAATTTGGCTCAGCAATGTGATACGCTTTAGTCTGATTATATAATCTGAAATTAGATATTGCGAAACTTCACTGGATTATTACGTCATTGCCTGTTCCTCTTCCTCCACAAGATAAGGCAGCCAGAGTGTATTTTGGAAATCATGTGACCACAACAACTGATCTTCTGCACATCACTTCCTAGGCCCAACCATCTTCAGCTGCTTCATCAATGACCTTCCCTCCATCAGAAGTGGAGATGTTAACTGATGATCGCACAATGTTCAGCAACCATTCGTGACTCCTCCGATACTGAAATGGTCCATGTTCGAATGCAGCAAAATATGGACAATATCCAGGTTTGGGCTGATATTTAGTAATATCAGGCAATGACTATCTCCAAAAAGAGAGATTTGAACCATCTTTTGTTGATACTCAATGGTTTTACCACCGCTAAATTATTCACCTTTAACATGCTTGCTGTTCCCATTGACTGGGATCTGAATTAATCCAACCACATAAACATTGTGGTTGTAAAAGAAAGTCAGTGCGAGCCTATTCTGTGGCAAGTAACTCACCTCCTGACTCCGCAAAACCTGTCCACCATCTACAAAGCACAAGTAAGGAGTGTAATGGAATACTCCCCTCATGCCTGAATGGGTACAGCCCCAACAACGCTCAAGGAGCTCGACACCATCCAAGACAAAGCAGCCTGCTTGACATTATTCCCTTTACACACAGTGGTAGTATCATGTTCAAGGCACTGTAACAACTCCTTTGTTAACACCTTCCAAACCCATAATGTCTCCCATCCAGAAGGATCAGGGCTGAGGATGTGTACGAATACCACCACTTGCAAGTTTCCTTTTGAGCTATATACCACCCTGACTTAGAACTATATTCAACCAAGCTGTATTTATATAGCACCTTTAGTGTAGTAAGCTGTCTAAAGGCACTCTACAGGAATTTAAGAACATAAGTAGGAGCAGGAGGAGGCCATTCAGCCCCTCAAGCCTGCTCAGCCTTTCAGCCATGACTGATCTCATTTCAGCCTCAACTCCATTTTCCTGCCGCTCCCCATAACCGTTAAACCTGTTACTAATTAAACACCTGTCTGTCTTCTCCTTAAATTTACTCAATGTCCCAGCATCCACCGTACTCTGGGGGAGTGAATTCCACAGATTCACTCCCCTTTGAGAGAAGTAATTCTTCCTGATCTCTGTTTGAAATCTGCCGCCCCTTATCCTAAAAACTGTGACCTCCTGTTCCAGATTGTCCCACATGAGGGAACATCCTCCCTACAGCTACTGTGTCAATCCCCTTTAGCATCTTATAGACCTCAATTAGATCTCAACTAGATTATCAAACAGGATTTGACAGATGAAGAGGTATCAGGGCAGATGACTAAAAGCTCAGTCAAAGAGATGATTTTTAAGGAGTTTCTTAAGGTGGGAAGTGAGGAGAGAAGGGGAAGTTTAGAGAAGCAATTCCAGAGTTTGGGAATGAGATGGGTGAATGCACAGCCACCAGTTGTGAAGTGATTACAGTAGGGGATGTCAATTAGATCTTTACAAGGCAGGGTGGTGGGGCTGGAAGAGAGAGAAGGACGGGTGAGGCTATGGAGGGAATTGAAAACAAGAATAAGGATTCTAAAATGGAGATGTTGTTTAACTGGGTGTTCACAGTGCGACACGGTGGCTCAGTAGTTAGCACGGCTGTCTCACAACGCCAGGGACCTGAGTTCGAATCCACCCTCGGGTGACTGTCTGTGTGGAGTTTGCACGTTCTCTGCGTGGGTTGCCTCCCACAATGTATTGCTTAGAGTGGATTAGGAAATTGCCAGGGATGTGTAGGCTGGATGGATTGGCTATGGGGTTATGAGGTTGAGTTGCTATTTAGAGGGTCAGTGCGGAATAGATGGATCAAGTGGCCTGCCTCCACACTGTAAGGATTCTATGATTGCATTTGACTGGGAGATCAGATTCTGGCTGTGTATCCACAGCATCATTAAGACTGTCTGTTTGCATCCCAGGCGGAACACCTAATCACCTCTAACTGAAGCATATTTCCATTCCACTGGTACCTGTACACCTGACCTATTCCTATACCTCTATAAACCTAATATCATCAAAATTACAACTGTCTGTATTCAAATTCACACCATGTTCTGTTCACCCATCCCCCCAGTGACTGACATGGATAGTATAGAATAGAACCCCTACAGTGTGGGAACAGGCCCTTTGGCCCAACAAGTCCACACTGACCCTCCGAAGGATGACCTGTTCCCCCTACCCTATATTTACCCCTGACAAATGCACCTAACCTACGCATCCCTGAACACTAGGAGCAGTTTAGCACAGCCAATCGACCCTAACCTGCATATCTTTGAACTGTGGGAGGAAACCCACACAGACACGGGGAGAACGTGCAAACTTCACCCAGGCAGTCACCCGAGGGTGGAATCGAACCCGGGTCCCTGGTGCTGTGAGGCACCCAAGGTGCAACACCAAGGGTATAAGCTGGTTCAGGCATCTGACAGTTATCAAGGAGAGAGATGGAGTCAATGGATAGGGAATAGAGTTTGCAGCAGAGAGATTAGCTTCAGTTGTTTTAATATTTAATAAAAAATGATATTTGTTCATCCCATAGTGGATGCTGCATGGACAATCTGATAATTAAGGGGGGGGGGGGGTAAGGGGACAAGTCAGGAGGGCGTTGGAAAGTAGGGCTGGGAGTCATCAGGGTACATGTGCTCACTGATGTCACATTGTTGGATAATGTTCCTGAAGGGCACCATGCTGAGAGTTATGAAAGGAGAGAAGGGGCCTTGAGGAAGCCAGAATCATATTGTCCAGTCCTTCAACCTCCTTCAGTCAATTCGGGATTAGCAATAAGTGCTGGCCAAACCAGGGTCACCTAGCTTTAAACTCTTTTAAAGAACTTTAAAGGGGTTACAATTCAGCCTCAATTATCTTCAACAAAGTCTACTTGTAGCTATTGATTCTCACCTTGCGTACCCAAAATCCACTCAAACAATAAATTACCTGAGCCCTGGAACATTACCTGGGGCTTTACCTGATAATTCCCTGATGTCCTTTGTCTATTTTTGGAACCATCAACTCAATCAACGTTTTCCAGTCAGTGACACACTAAACAACCTTTCTACTGCCTCCTTGATAATGAGCCCACTATCTGTCTGTTATCTCAATATATTTGCTATTCCCTTCTCTCTCTCTTTGTCTCTCTCTGTCTCTCTCTCTCTCTCTCTCTCCCTCTGTTTCTCTCTCTCTCTTCATTGCAGTTTGATGAGACGTCTTGCTTCTCCTTTTCCTTTATCAAGCAGATTTTTCTGTAATCTCAAACATCTCCAGCCTGTCCCTCATTTCGTCAGTGTGAATAAATCATGTTCCACATCTGCTGCTGACCACACACAGCACTCAAGACACTTTACTTACCCCAGTTTTCTGATCTTACAGCTCTATAGAAACTCCATCAAGTTGTTTAATGCCTCTTTTGTCACTGCTGCCCTCTGTTTTACATCTTCATTGCTTCAGCCCCCAGGTATCATTAGACAACACAAGGTAACCAATTGGCTAACTTGGTTTATCTCCCTACACCGCTCACTCTGAGTTAACTTTTGGGATCTTCTCTCTGTGGTCCCCATTGGCTTTGTCTCCAGGGCAGTTTAACTTTCATCCAATTTAACAAACTTGTTTTAAAATTTTCTGGCCTCTTGATAACTGCAAACGGAATTGGTTTGTCTTCGATAGATCAGAGGTTGTTTACCAATATCCTAAACCAAAATTAGAGTCTTTCAAAGACTGTGTCTTATAATGGATTCAGAATATATATAGTGAAAGGACTGGGTGACATAACACTTCCTTGTTTCATTCCTCTCTATTCACTTTGTTAACTCATTGTCAGCTTTAACTGTCACTGTTTATTCATGGGAAGAATTCCAGAAATCTCATGCATTGCCATCAATGTCAGTATTTGAAAAAACATACAAATGTGTTGGTCTGCTTTCTCGTGACCTTAATGAAATAGACATGCTATCAGCTGCGGCTTGCATTTCCAGTAAAAACATTTGTGGGTTCCAGCTCCAATCCAGAGATTTAAACCCAAAACCCAGCCTCACCCTCCTGCCTCTGAGACAATGTCCCCTCGAATTCCTCAGCAGCATTAATATTGCTGCATGGCCACATTGACCTCATGTGCAGGAGTGCTGCTCTGCCACTGGTAATATCTCCCGGATAAGGTTTAAGGTTTAATGTCCTGTATACTCAAGAACAGGAGTACAAGATTGCAGTGAAAATGTCGACACACATACGGTGTCACCTTAGGTACAAAATCTTAGTTAGAGAAATAGAAAAATGCAGAAATTAAGAGACGAACAGTATTGATTAGATTCCCTACAGTGTGGAAACAGGCCCTTCGGCCCAACCAGTCCACACCTACCCTCCGAAGAGCAACCCACCCAGGCCCATTCCCCTACATTTCCCTCTGACTAATCCACCTAATACTGTGGGCAATTTAGCATGGCCAATTCACCTAGCCTGCACATCTTTGGACTGTGGGAGGAAACTGGAGCACCCGGAGGAAACCCACACAGACACGGGGAGAATGTACAAACTCCACACAGACAGTCGCCTAAGGCTGGAATCGAACCTGGGACCCTGGTGCTGTGCTAACCACTGAGCCAACGTGCTGCCCACTTATAGTCCTTCCATAAGCCGTGGGGCTGCAGACACCCTACACTGGGCTTTCCCCAAAAGAGCTCGCTCTCCCCTGGTCTGGACATGCTTTCACGCGCACTGGGTTAAGACCCACCTGTTCCCACTAGTTATCCTCACCGCCTCTGACCTCCATCAGGCATGCCCAGCATCACTGTCACTCGCAAGGCCTCGGGCTTCGAATGCCACTCCAACCCTTAGTCGCTGTCATCTCATTGCTGCCTCATTCAGTGAGGTCTCTGTGAAGCACCTGCTTTCTCAACCCTACCCCTCACCTAAGGTATAGTGACCCTCAGGTTAAATTCCCCAGCAGTTATCTTTCTCCCTCGAATCAGACAGTGGGACTATGGTTGCTTTACCTTCCAGAAAATAGTGGTGGTGAGTTTCAAAGCTATTTGGCGATCTTTGGTGAGACACAGGGACCTGGAATAGAATCTTCCAGAATCAAAGTAGCATAGGTGACTCAGTGGCTAGCACTATTGCCTCACAGGGCCTGGTTTTGATTCCAGCCTCGGGTGAGTGTCTGTGTGGAGTTTGCACGTTCTCCCTGTGTCTGTGTGGGTTTCCTCCCACAATCCATAGATATGTAGGTCAGGGTGGATTGGCCATGGGAAATTGTCCCATGGTGTTCAGGGATGTAGGCTAGGTGCATTGGTTAGGGGAAATGTGGAGTAGGGGAATGGGTCTGGGTGGGATACTCTTTGAAGTTTGGTGTGGACTTGTTGGGCCAAATGGCCTGATTCCACACTGTAGGGATTCCATTCTATAAAGTGAGAGACAGGGGACGAAACGTCTGCAACACAAATTCCCAGCTCGGCGAACAGAACCACAACAATGGGCACCCGAGCTACAAAACTTTGAAGTGAGAGGACTCTCAATTAATGAGAGAATACAAAGTTTCCTGTCTTTTCTGTTTTTTGTTCCTTAATCAAAACAACAGACCATTCCAGCTGCTTCCAAACAACAGACCATTCCAGGTTTGACTAGATTACAACACATGAATGATGTCTCGCAGAGGGAGAACATCTGTGGGTCAGCCTTGAAAACAAATACATTAGTATTTAATTTCTTCTGCACTTTACAATGGCATGATGCTTTTTAGATACCTTCCGTCTGAATTTTGTGACAGGGAAATGACAACAGAGATCGTGGATGAACATAATGTTCTTCTTCAAGAATGTAAAGTTACAGTGCCTGATAAAAGTGGAACAGGATTAGCCATGTGTGCTGATTGCAATGTACCTCCAGTTCAGTGGGGGCTGTCCTGAAGCAGCAACTGGGACAGATCAATGTTAGCAAGGAGCAGGGAAATAGAGACAACTGCCTCATCCTAGCCGTCCATGGACCTTTCTTGTGACGGTAACCCCACACTCTCCACGTAACCAACCCCTCCCAGAGAGTCAGGGGAAAATAAAAGCCATCACAACAGTGGGATCATAGGCCTGGAAAAATTTACTTTGACTTCTTTAGGTGATTGATGCTAATCCATGATAGCAATGAATTTGCATTTAGACATTGATAAGCCCCAGAGGTTCAATGTTGGTTCGATAGAGATTCAGCATATGCCTATGATTTTCCTCATCAGAGTTTTATCTGAACCTTTCACTTTGCATCTCATTATATATACACCAAATTTTAATCAACCTGTTTTGATATATTATGACACAGCTCTGGAGCAGGTGGGACTTGAACCTAGCCCTTCTGACTCAGAGGTGGGGACACTACCCCTGCACTACAAAGCAGATGGAGTTTGCACCTGAACCTTCTGAATCAGAGGAGGGGGCACTACCCCAATGCTATAAGAGCCCCTCACACACTCTCTGTCAGTTTTCCATGAATTCACAATTAGGTGATAACTGTCACCTAAATCCTTGTTTCACTTGGCATCATGTGTCCCTGCCTGACCCTACTGTATAATACCAGCGAGCACCCCAATCTGCTTCACAGAATGTGAGCATTTATGAGGTGAGGTCATTGTCAGGTGAATTGCAACATGATAGGCAATCCCCACACAGCAAGATCCCATCATAGCAGCAACAAGTTACATGACCAGAAACTGTTTTAAGTGTTGTTGGTTGAATGGCCCAGGACACAAGCGATAACTCCGCTCCTCTTCTTCAGAATACAGAAGGAGGTAGAGGGCTTTGTGACGTAGTGCAATGAGAACCATCTCTCTCAATGTCAACAAAACTCTTCAGAAAGAAGAGAGAAGAACATACCCTCCATCTGCATCAATGGAGCTGAGATTGAGGGGTTGGAGAGCGCCAACTTCCTAGGAGTGACAATCACTGTCAATCTGTCCTGGATTTCCCACATTGAAATCTGTCCTGGATTTCCCACACAGATGCAATGGTTAAGAAGGCACAACAATGCCTCTTCTTCCTCAGGTGGCTCAGGAAATTTGGCATGTCCATAAGAATCCTCACCAACATCTACAGATGCACCATTGGGAGCATATTGTCCGGGTACATAACAGCCTGGTACGGCAACTGCTCTGCCCAGGACCCTAAGAAGCTACAGAAGGTGGTCTGCCCAGCCCAGACCATCATGGAAGCCAACTTTTCCATTCATTTACGTGGCCCACTGCCACAGAAGGCTGCCGACATCCCAGTTTTGTCCTAAAGCCTGAACACATGGACCAGCAGGTTCAGGAACACCTTCTTCCCAGCCAGTATTCAACTGAAGAATGGACTCTTTCCCTCAAATAATGCTGATCTTGCGAATGCTGATCTTGCCTAACACATGCCCTGTGCAATATTACCTATATGCCTCGGTCCAAGTTTTCTTTAAACCCTATGATCCGTATCTCCTTGTTTACTATGATCCATCTGTAATGCTTGTAATCAAATCAATCAATCAATCAATCTTTGAAGTTGCACTATGAGATCCATTCTCAGCTGGGAGGCCAGCGTGGGGCCTCAATTTAACGTTTAATTGACAAAGTGCTTGATCTTGCAGTACGGCAGCTTCAGATCCTTGGTCCCAACTTTTAGAACTGCCTTCTCAAGATTCCTAGTTTCTCACTCTTCCATACTAAGAGCCTCTTTAAAATCTCTCTCTTTGACTGAACTCTTGTGGCCTGTTAAAAAAAAATCTCCTTGTGAGGCTCAGGGTCAAACTTTGTTTGATTGTCAATCCTGTGAGGAACATTAAGATAGAAA